>NW_015386515.1:315986-378569 GCF_001527695.2 Protobothrops mucrosquamatus | reverse complement strand
GCCAAAAAAGCCAACACAGTGCTAGGCTGCATTAACAGAGGGATAGAATCAAGATCACATGAAGTATTAATACCACTTTACAATGCCTTGGTAAGGCCACACTTGGAATACTGCATCCAGTTTTGGTCACCACGATGTAAAAAAGATGTTGAGACTCTAGAAAGAGTACAGAGAAGAGCAACAAAGATGATTAGGGGACAGGAGGCTAAAACATATAAGGAACAGTTGCTGGAATTGGGTATGTCTAGTTTAATGAAGAGAAGGACGAGGGGGGACAGGATAGCAGTCTTCCAATGTCTAGGGGCTGTCACAAAGAAGAGGGAGTCAAGCTATTCTCCAAAGCACTTGAAGGCAGGACAAGAAGCAATGGATAGAAACTGATCAAGGAGAGGAGCAACCTAGATCTAAGGACAAATTTCCTGACAGTTAGAACAATTAATCAGTGGAAGCGGTGCCTCCAGAAGCAGTGAATGCTCCAACACTGGAAGTTTTTAAGAAGAGACTGGACAGCCATTTGTCTGAAATCGTATAGGGTTTCCTGCCTGAGCTGGGGGTTGGACTAGATGACCTCCAAGGTCCCTTCCAACTTTATTATTATTATTATTATTATTATTATTATTATTATTATTATTATTATTATTATTATTATTGTTGTTGTTGTTGTTGTTGTTGTTGTTGTTGTTGTTGTTGCCTACACCTGGTGTAGGGTGTCCATTGATTCTTTTTTTTTCTTTCTGTCAAGCTTGTTTTCTCAAGACTTTATTTTTGCACTCTATAATGCAGAATGCTTATGTTTTTCATATATTGCATATGCAGTATGCATCCTTCTTCCTTGCCCACCAAAGACAACTCTTCAGAGACAACTCTTATTGGTTTGACAATGGAATCTACTTGTGGACAACTCGCCACGACCAACTCACAGCGGTCAAGTCACAGTGGGACAATTCAACAAATACAGAAGTTTAATTTGGCATAGAAAGAAAGCCAGAGTCAGGTATAAATGTGACATTAAATGTCATCTGATGGGTTAAAAAGGTTTTTCTTGGATATTAAATGTTATCTGATGGGTTAAAAAGGTTTTAAAGGTTTTTTCTTTTTTGTTGATTTAATAATGAATGAGGATGTAGATTTACTGTTAATGTATTTTTTTTTTCCTCTTTTTTCTGGACATATATTATTATGATAATGATGTTATAACAACTGAATTTGTTTGATTTAATTATGAATGGTTGGGAATTAAGGCTTTAAAGGTTTTTTTGATTTTACAATGGTTGAAGTATCATAATTGATAAGTAATTGAAGTTGTAAACTTTATTAAGGGTTTANTGTGGAGGAGATGGATTGTTTATAAATAGAGTTTGTGGAGTTAGAGATATTAATATTTGTTTACCTATATTTGAATATTAGCCTGGGATTTGGTTTGGGAAGTCCGGGGGGTGGGTGGGATATATTATAATATTGTGTAATACTTGTGATGTTTTTTTCTTTTTTGGAAAACAATAAAAATTTTATATTGAAAAAAAAAGAAAAAAAAAAAAGACATTGTTGGGTCTTCGCACCTTTCTCTTCTACAGTGAGAGATAAGCCAGATGGCCAGAGGCTCATTCCTTTCTCACCCCAGGTTGGCATCAAGGGGAAACAGTTCAAAGAGCAAGCAGATAGGATAGGCAGAGAGGATATATTGTAGCTAAGCAAAAGGAAAAATGATGCATTCCCTGGAGTCTCCCCCCTCCCCCCAGGAGAATGACAGAACCCACAGAAAGAACCCAAAAGGAAACAGAACTACCCCATTAAAGAAATGGGTTCTGACACCAACCCTTGGACAGCTCCAGCTATTAAATTTTAAATACCTTAACAAATCATGTGAATAATGATTTCTGGTTTAGCATGTACAAATGTAGCTAACTGTGGTTATTCAATAAACTATGGTTAAACAAACTATGGTTTTGCACAATATGCAATCCTGGGTACTTGAAAATAAAAAAAAAGACAACTGTTGTTGATCACTAGGACCAGTGGTGGGATTCAAATATGTGACCAACCGGTTCTCTTTGTGGATGCCACTTCCAGAAGTCCATTCTGGGCCTGGGCAACAAAAAATTAGCTACCGGTTCTGCCGAAGTGGTGCGAACTGGCTGAATCCCACTACTGGCTAGGACCCACCATAGGATTTAAAATAATGTGATTGTACAGTAAAAGCAATCCGTCTGAAACACACACTGTATTTATCTCCCATCTAGAACTGGCAAAAGCTTTATTACATATAGTTCATGTTCTGATCCAGAGTTAAGTTGCTTTGTAAATCCAGATCATACAGATAAACTCAATAAGAATGATTATAAAACAGATATTTTATTCAGAATACTTGCAGTTGTGGTTATTGCTTCTGGATATGGTACATCTGTTCATTCTTATAGGTAAGAAATTAATACTTCCTCCACACCAACTTCTAACGTGGAATGAGACCATCTGAGTCCTCCGGTGGTTCCATGCTTATCTCAGACAAAGGCATTCCAAACTGGCACATGGCCAGGATATCCTGTAAAGAGCTCAGTAACTCCTCCCACATACCTGTTAACATGAGATAGCTGACTAGCTAAACTATATTACCCATAAGCCATCTCTTAAGGAGACAGCGCTTAACCCAATAAATACCAAACATTGTAACATACAGACCTACATGCTCTAGTCAGAACAGTTCAAAAGATTTGAAATCAGGATCTTTTCTACTTCGTAAATTTAAAAGCAGCAATATGCCCTAAATTGGATTGGATCGTGAAATACTTAAAGCTAATTATTTTTCACTCCAAGGCATTTTTCTCATTAAAGTATTTTCCCAATTACAATTTTGCTACTAACTGGAAAAACAAGATACCCAGCCTCCAACTCCCTCTGATGAAGAACATCTGAACTTCACTAAGAAAACCAAATTTAAAATAATGAGGGAGATTCTCATTATGTGTCACTCCTATCACGACAATTTCTTTGTTTGGAGCACTTTTGAAGAAGTTTATAAACCATATTATTATGTGGTGTGAATCTAGCTTAATATGATTTATTCTATAGACCACACTTAGTGCAATGTGCGAAGGATTTTCAGTATTTTTTTTACTAAATCATATAATCTAGAAATCTGATTTTCAGTCATAACTCAATAATTTGGCCCAGGAATTTCTTTGCTCCATATTCCCTCGGTTTTAGTAAATCAGTACGGATTAATTGATTTTGATAGGCTTTTAATGTATCTTTTAGCAGTATTTAGCTTTTGTATTGAGTTATTTATTAGTCATCGTAAGTGCTCATCTGAACATGGAGATAGGATATAAATACTATTCAATTAGTAATTTAAGCCCAGATTTATAAAACACAACTTACAAAATACAGTACAATCTTCTGCAAGTGATATAGACGGGTTAAGCCATAAGCCAGTTCACCAAGCACAATGGCTAGATTCACACAATATACTAAGAGAACTAAAACTAACTATATTATGACAATATAATTTACACCGTGTGCTTTTTAAATTCAAGCAATTCAGTGAGCTGATTCACATAACACACTATATAACTACAGCTAAATTAATATGCATCCTGGATAGTGGCTTAAGTAATGGTTAAGGAGCAGCACAGAACATAGAATAGAGCTGGAAGAGACATTGGAGGTCTTCTAGTCCAGGGCTTTTCAACCGGTGGTATGCGTACCACTGGTGGTACTTCGGCACCTGGCAGTGGTACACGTATGACGGATTGAAAAGCACTGTAAAAAAGTGTAGAAAAAATTGTAAAAGTGGATGAGGTGAAGCGGCTGCACAGGTGGATGAGGTGAAGCGGCTGCGGCTGTGGGAGAGTCAGCTGGAACTGCGTGAAGTATCGCCGGGACTCTGCTGAGAGCCCAGGATTGGTGCACACTGCTCCAGCTGATCTGCTGCCCCCTTTCACCCCCAAGCCACCAGCCAAGCAAAACGCCCGCCTGCCTGCGCTCTTCCCAATCCGAGGTTTTTGTTGTCGTGAGCATTCCTGTTGAGGATTGGCAGCAGGAAAGGGGAGCTGTTTGGTTTTTATTCTATTCCCACCCGTCTGCTGGGTGGATGCAGCAGGTTTTGGTCACTTCTGTCATGCTGGGAGGTTACCCACGAAGCACGTTTATTTGGGGGGGGAGATCCCCACTAAACTTGTTAAGCTTGCTTAAACTCTCTTCCTCCTTCTCACTGGAGCCCCCCTTTGTCTGCAATGGTGTGGCAGGCAGACCCCTGCCGGGCCGGGGATGATGAGGATCTGCCCTCTGCGGAGTAGGGGCAGCGTTATTATGTTGCCTGTCAATCAAGTTTGATTTCCTTTCTTTGCCCTCCCCCCATCTCCCCTGCTTATAGCTGCCTCTGAGCCCCTCAATCTTGGGAGTTAGCATTGCCGGCATCTTTCTCCTGAGCCCCTCGTGCTGGGTAACTGTTGCCACCCAAGGTTAGGGAATCTTTGGGGGATAACCAACACCCTGACATGCCCCCCTATGCCCCCACTTCAACGGCAGAAGCCGCACCCCCCCCCATAGCCCCTGCAATCACCTATCGGCTTCTTTGAATCAACCAGGAGAAAAGGGGATAGAATAGTGCAAAGGTTAATGTAAGAGAAACAGGCACAGGTTTCCCATTAAAAATGTGGTAAGTGGGTGTACAGGTAGTCCTCAACCTACGGCCACAATTGAGCCCAAAAATTATGTTGCTAAGTGAGAAATTTGTTAAATGAGTTTTGTCCCACTTTATGACTTTTCTTGCCACATTTGTTAAGTGAATCATTGCAATTGTTAAATTAGTAACACAGTTGTGAATTGGTTTCCCCATTGATTTGCTTGTCAGAAGGTTGCAAAAGGGGATCACATGATTCTGGGACACTGGGACTATCATAAATATGAATCAGTTGCCAAGCATCCGAATGTAAATCACATGACCCTGGGGATGCTGCAGTGGTCATAAGTGTGAAAAATGGTCATAAGTCACTTTTTTCAGTGCCGTTGTAACTTCAGTCAATAAGCGAACTGTTGTAAGTCGAGGACTACCTGTACTTTATCACTTTTATCCTTTTTTTTGGGTCATCAAGTTTTTGACACCTTGCTAGGCGACTGGCGGTACTCAAATATTGCTGTATCCTAAAACTGGTACAATTAGTGAAAAGGTTGAAAAGCCTGTTCTAGTCCAACCCCCTGCTCAAGCAGGAGACCCTATACCATTTCAGAAAAATGGCTGTCCAGACTTTTCTTAAAAACCTCCAGTAACTTCTGGAGGCAAGCTGTTCCATTGGTTTATTGCTCTCACTGTTAGGAAGTTTCTGCTTAGTTCCAGGTTACTGCTCTCCTTGGTTAGTTTCCATCCGTTGTTTCTTGTCTTGCCTTCTGGTCCTTTGGAAAATAAGTTGACCCCCCTCTTCTTTGTAGGAGCTCCTCAAATATTGGAACATTGCTAAGCAAAAGACCCTATACCAGGGGTCCCCAACCCCCAGTCTGTGAACTGGCACCAGTCTGCGGCATGCCAGAAACTGGGCCACACAAATAAGTGAAGCCCCATCTGCAGGATGCAAGCAGCACATGAAACCAAACTCTCTCCAATCTGTGGAAAAACCTCTTTCCATGGAACCAGTTCCTGCTGCCCAAAAGGTTGGGGACTGCTGCCTATACCATTCAGGACAAGTGACTGCTCAGTCTCTTCAATACTCCACAGTACTCCAGTAATGGAGCACCCAAAACTTCTCGTTAATTGTTCTGTTAGGAAATTTCTCCTTAGTTCAAGGTTGTTTCTGTCCTTGATTAATTTCCATCCATTGTTTCTTGCCTTGCCTTCTGAGGCTTTGCAGGGCAAGACAAGAAACAATGGATGGAAATTAATCAAGGATAGAAGCAACCTAGAACTAAGGAAAAATTTCCTAACAGTGAGAACAATTAACCAGTGGAACATATTACCTTCAGAGGTGGTATAAGACATACCAGGAAACGCAACGAGAGTTTTTGAAGAAAACAGACGCTCAACAAAGGAAAATTATGTCTTTCACGTGTGCAAGGATGTTTTGCGTGGCTGTTTTTGTACGAAACACATTTTAATACACAGTAACGAAATATTGTCCTGTATGCTTTACCTGAGATTGTGTACATTTAGCTTCTAAATACTGATATTTAGCTTGCTTAGTGAGCGCCCAACCATGTTAAATAAAAAACGGAAACGACAATTTTTGAAGCATTAACTCCT
This sequence comes from Protobothrops mucrosquamatus, assembly GCF_001527695.2. Classification (NCBI taxonomy): domain Eukaryota; kingdom Metazoa; phylum Chordata; class Lepidosauria; order Squamata; family Viperidae; genus Protobothrops; species Protobothrops mucrosquamatus. The sequence goes on along the minus strand of NW_015386515.1, from coordinate 372,340 downwards.
GAAATACTTCCCGCTCTGAGCATATAGTAGGCGAGTCATCTCATAGCGACTGCGCTTCTAGCCCGCTGATTTTCGCGGAAAAAAGCCGGTAATGCTTTAAAGACAGACTATGCAGCCGTTTTTAAAAATTGTGCGCTAGTCATTACTTCCGCTTCCGGTCACCACCGGAAGGTCTTATTAGAGTTTGTCGGAAAGATGTCTCCCACCATGGCGGCAGCCGCGACAGGACCTGGTTCACCAGCAGAGTTACTCTTACAGAGGCTGGAGCAGGTGGCAGCTGACGGAGAAGCCGGACTCTGCAGCCTGGAAGCAGCAGCAGCGCTTGGCCTGGAACACCAAGTCTTGGTCGGGGCCGTGAAGAGTCTTCAGGCGCTAGGAGAGGTAAGTCGGCAAGAAGGCAGACCTGCGCCGGACCACGCCCCTGAGTGGCGCCACGCAGAGTAGATGCGGCGCCCAATCTCTTGCGGCAGAAAGGGGCGGGACTTCCCATTGTCAGCCAATGGGCTATGCCGACTAAGGCTATGCCGACCAATACCATTGTTCATAGATTACATCCATGTGGCTGTGCTGTCCAAGGCTATTCAGAGTTGTAAGAAAAGAACCATCAGAAAGCCCCCAAAGGGAATGATCCCCTTTTGTGACCTTCTGACAAGCAAATCAATGGGGAACCGTGTTCCTAACTTAACAGCTGCCATGATTCACTTAACAAATGTCATGTCATTTTATAACAAAGGTCATAAAATGGGGCAAAACTCACTTAGCAACTGAAATTTTGGGATCAATTGTGGTCGTAAGTTGAAGACTGCCTGTAGTTAAGCATGGTCATGCACACTCTATTTTCATGAGGCCTATCTCTAGTCTCAGGATGCATTAGAAACACATTTTGGTGCTTAAAGGGCCAATCTAGTATGTATATGTTGTATATAGTATGTTTAGGTGTGTGTCATGCATGTGTTCACTTTGAGAGCGGGCAACTAAATTTCATTTTTGATGTGTGTCGTGCCCACAGTAAAAAATAACAAGGTTATCTTATTTTAAGAATTTGGAGGGAACAGGTTCTGATGCTGCAAAATTGGAATAGGGGCCTAGCTGGGTACCATAAAGAAATTATGCTGTTGGCTTGGCTTCAAATAATTTAAGGGCTGCAGGAATGTAGTGGCTACCTCTTATCTTGAGTAGTTTAAGGATGGCAGATGAACTCCTTTGTGCTTCTTTAGCAATGTAGTCCTCATGAGACTTCCTACTACTAGCACAATTTAGGACTATTCCCAGCTATTTGAAACAGAGGATTGTTTAATTCTGTGATTTTTGGATCTTTTGGCAAATGCCATGATTTGGGGGTTTTGTCAGAACCCTATGTTCTGTGTGCATGGGATTTCTTATTCTTTTCAGGTTCTGCCATTCTCCTAGGGGGCAAGGGGAAGCTTGAGGTGCCGATGTGTATTTCCTTTGCTCTGTCTCTTGCTCTATCTTTGATGGGCCTCTAACGGGGTGAAAATGGAATGTACCTCCGGACATCTGCCTTACCTCCAAGCGGGGAAGAAACAGCACAGACACCTAACAGCCTTGGAAGCAGCGCCTTATCACTTTGATTGGCCTATTTGAACTGTCTGGATGGACAGTTAGGGTGGGGTTACTATGGACACTTTTAACTACTTGGTTAACGCACGGGAAATCCTCAGATTCTGCCTTCTATTCCTGCTGTTAACACTTCCCAATAAAAGTTTCTTTTGAAATGATGCTGTTTCAAGAGTTCTGCTTTCTTGGGAGAACTGATTGAGGCGGGTCCTTACAGTTTACCTCTAAGTAGTTTGCCTTGCAATACTGTGCTAGTGTACTCAGTGTTATTTTAAGGCCAGTAGGTGTTTTTGAGAGTATTGCTAAATAAATATAGCTTATTTTGAGTGACAGCTCTTCATGAAACATATGTATTAGATAAAATAAATGTCAGTCAATTAAAAAGTTCTCCAAGTTTTCCAATAGTTTGGTTTATGATATGGAGTCAGAAGCTGCTTTGAAGTCTATGAAGGTGAAGGGAGGCAATGATGCAGGAGGAGTATTTTTCAATGAGATATTGGCACACTAAGCACTAGTCAGTGGTGGATTGTTCTTCCCTAAATTGGGCTTGCTCTTTTACAAGTATGTTTTCTTATTCCAACCAATTCTGGAATTTCCTTGTAGGCATCTTGCATAATGTTTGCTAATTATGTTGAGGAGGCTGATTGGTTGCAAGTTCATCCTTTTTATCATTTTTATATATAGGAACAATGGGAAATGATCACAAGCCCCCAGTTCTTGGGTATTCAGCCATTGATATCAATGCAGGTAAAAAGCATGCCTGAGTGGGAGCCCAGAAGCCCAAATTTGTTTTAATCACTTCAGGAGGAATTAGGTCTTTTGGTGCCTTCCCTGGTCTTAGTTGGGCACCCAAGATTCTTAATCTTTGTCATTGTCACTGGTGCTCACATTGGTAGATTTTCTATAATTTTGCTAGGGCATCCGCTTCCAAGAGAGGTGTCCATATAGAGTTCTTGAAATTATGCCTTCCAAAACTGAGATGTGACAGCCCATCGTGGCTGGGCCATTTCTTTGGGAGCTTAATGTAATGTGCCCGAAAGAGGCTGAGTCATTGGATTTGACTGTCTGAATGAATTGTGTTTTTTGTGACTTCCTTTTTTTTGGCATGCCAGCAGTTGTTTATAGTATCTTTGCTGCTGAAAAAGGTTCTGTGCAGCTGTTGGTGTAGCATTGGATAAATAAATCTGATAAATGATAACAAGAGATTTTATTGATTGAATTGAATTAATAAAGCTATAGCATATGTCTTGAGTGAAGGGAGGAACTTTGATATGGCACGTAGAGTAGGGGAAATTAGGACCCTTAGGGCTGCCTTATGCTTTGCTTTGCTTTGTTCCTGATCCTAGTAGAAAATGAATGGAATACATTTAATAAAAGGTCATCAATAGTCCATGTTTCCTGGAGCAGTATTATATCATCATGGGAGAGAAAGTCAGTAAAAGAAGTGTCTTTGGTGGATATAGAACATGAAATCATAGGGCTGGAAGGGACCTCAGACGTCTTCTAGTTGACCTTCTGCCATCCTAGTCAAATGGTTGTCCAGTCTGTTTTTGAAAACCTCCAGTGATGGAGCACCCACAACTCCAGGAGGCAAACTGTTCTACTGATTAATTGTTCTCACTGTCAGAAAATGTCTCCTTACTTCCAAGTTGGATCTCTCTTTAACAAGCTTCTAGCCATTACTTCTTGTCCTGCCTTCTGGTGCTTTGGAGAATATGTCAATCCCCTCTTCATGTATGGTTATATATGCAATGCTAAATAGATTGCTATAATTTCATTAGATTCTAATGTAAGACCAATATTTTGCCTTTTCCTTGTTAATTTATCTTGTGAGCTTCAAGGGAAAAAGAAATATAGTACAGGTATTCCTCAACTTACAACAGTTCATTTAGTGACCATTCAAAGTTTCAATAGCACAGAAAAAAGTGACTTATGACTGTTTTTCACACTTAGAACTATTACAGCATCCCCATGGTCACATGATCAAAATTCAGATGCTTGGCAACTGCGTCATATTTATGACATTTGCAGTGTCTCACAGTCATGTGATCCCCTTTTGTGATCTTCTGATAAGCAAAGACAATGGGGAAGCCAGATTCACTTAACAACCATGTTATTAAATTAACAACTGCAGTGATTTACTTAACAGCTGTGGCAAGAAAGATCATAAAATGGGGCAAAATTCACTTAACATCTGTCTCATTTAGCAACAGAAATTTTGGGCTCAATTATAGTCATAAGTCAAGGATTACGACTGTACGTGTACCTTAACTACTAAATCTGAGCTGCAAACAACCAGATGACACTAGATAGCTGCAGAGTTATAATGAATGAATCACTCTTTCCTTCCATATAATGCTCATTTGCAGCCTAGATTTGATAGTCATAACCTCATCATAGGTATTTTCAGTTCCCCAATTACATTAGATTAATACTGATCTTATTGTGATTGTAGAGTAATTATCTCAGAAAAGGTAATTACAGTGAAAGATTATTCTAAAATATGCTAATAAGAAAACTTAATAATTGAATTTGGCACTGATATATGTGCATTCAGACTGTCCTTAAATATTCCTACATGTAATTGTTGCCAAATTCTCACTGAGAGGACTTCAATTTACAGGTGGGCATTTTATATGGCAAACGTGAAGTATTTCTTACAAATGATAGAAAAGGAGTAAAACTAAGCTAGAATCTTCTAAGTTCATGGATGTGCTTTGTTATATAGATTTTAGCCATTTGGTTTTGTGAAACGTTAGGTATAAATATGTTATTTTTCCTCACCCACAGTCCAAATAGGCATTGCAGGTCAGCAGAAGTTCTGAGGTACTTTAAAACTTCCTAAGAACCACATGATTCTTTTATCAAACACAGCACTCTTGGCTTTTTCCCTACTTTTTTGCCAAGGAAGATGTTTTTGATGTTCTTTTTAGGTGATCGAGGCTGAGCAACGTACATCTAAAAAGTGGGAGTTGACACCTGAGGGCCAAGAAATTATTCACGAAGGGAGCCATGAGGTCCGAGTATTTCACAGCATCCCCTCTGAGGGTCTGCTTCAAAGTGAACTCATGGTAAAAAAAAAAAATCTTGTCTCTCTATATTTATTGTATTAAATTGTTACTGAGAAAGTATTTGTTTGATGTTATTTGCTGTGGATCTGTATTTAGCATGGATCTAAATTTAAGTAACTACTTTTTTCACTGATTTGATTGTGTGGCTTCTGATCTGATGGGGTAATGTTTTCCTTGTTTTACTGTAGAAGCTGCCAAGTGGAAAGGTGGGGTTCAGCAAAGCAATGTCCAACAAATGGATCCGGCTAGATAAGAGCTCAGAAAATGGCCCTCAGATATTCCAGGCAGTGAGTAATCAAAATTCCTATCTGTGTGGGGTCCCTGTTTCTGCAGCATGTTATATTTTTGCTCCCTCACCCTCCACAGTTGAACAAAGGCAGTACATATTTAAGAAGCAACTAAGTAAATTCAGGATTGCCTTAATGCTTTTGCATCCAAGAAAAACAGAATGAGAGTGAGAACTTTGGGCTTTTATCCACGATGAGTTTCCTTTCTCTCCAAGGTGGAATCTGTTCAGGACACCGTAAGGGAGAAGCTGCTCCAAGTTCAGAAGGGAGAGGCTAACTGTTTAGAGGAGAAAGATAGAAATGAACTGAAAAAACGAAAACTCCTAGCAGAAGTGTGAGTTTCAGCTCTAATATCTGTTGTAAAATGATCAGAGATGAGTTGAGATTAATTTCTGTGATGAAGTTAATCCCAACAAATTAACTCCTTGTTGCACTTTACAACTTCATAGGATTGAAAGTTTTCCTCTTTTATCAGCACAGGTAATGTAATGGGATTTGTTTTATCTTTTTGTACTGTTTATTTTTATTATGTTATGTTTGTATTGTTGTTTGTTTATATAGTAAGTATAGAATAATTAGTCCTGCTACATTCAGTATAGCAGGACTTGAAGAAGGATATGAAGCATTGTATATATCATACTCTGATGCTTATTTTAAACCCTAACTTTGATTATTGGGCAGAAATGTTGATTAACTAAATTAGATTGTAAAACAAAAAAAACCCTAAATAGATAAAACAGGTTAATTGTTTTTACATGATTATACAAGTAACACATTAAACAGCAATGATTTTTGTACACAATCAAAGACATTAAAATGTGTTTGAAAAATATGGATTGTTTTAAAGGCTCCAGGCTAAAAGAACTATAGAGTAGTGATTAAAGAGGCCTTTTTCCTTGCACTGTCACTGAAAAATATTTTTCCCTATTGAGTGGGGGGAAACGCACTCAAACAAAGATCTCCAAAGATGGGCTTATATTGTTCAGGTAAGCTGGTTCTACCCATTTAATTATCTCTGCTTCAACCACTTGCTTTCAAACTGGTTGCTTGCTCCATTGCTACCCATGTTTGTTGCTTCTTCAACAATATTTGATAGAAAATTTTCACAACAGAATTTTTGTAGCTTGATATACTATGTATATTCATCATGAAATAAACACTTCAATATGGCCTAAGGGTAGATTATAATCCTATCAGATCTTACGCTCAATATATCTTTTGTTGTGTAAGCTCTTCATACAAGTTTCTTGGGTTATGTTTCCTAGGGTTTTGGACAATGTTGCAAAGCATTCAGGAAAAGAGGTAGTCACTCTGCAGTTAAATACTTCATTTACATTCTTATTTTTGCCAACAAGGAACCATGGCCCAGGGAGACTGGCTGAATAAATCTTTGGCTATGGGGATTTGAAGATGGATGAATGGATCTGTCTTTCTCATTAATTCTACTCTTTGTGTTGATAATTCATTCTTTCTGGAGTTTTCACCAACAATTTGTTTCATTTCACATATGTTCTGTCCTGATTTGATTAATTTTTAAGGCAATTTGCTTTCATGCTCAGTGTAGAATTGTATGAATACATTCAAAATGTGTGGGTGTCTGTGTATGTGATTTATTAATTTAAGGAATTGCTCTAGTTTGCAAGCTCTCATGGAATACTCTTTGAAATAGAACTTTGAATGATTCTGCCCTCTTCCCAAGAGATGACACGTCAAAACTTGTATTTCATTTTAGGACCATAAAGACATATTGGGTTAAAAAAGGAAGTGCTTTTAGTACAACTATTGCTAAACAAGAAACAGATCTTACACCAGAGATGATCACGAGGTAAGAAACTCTGGTTCTCTTACAGTATGGTCCTGGTTAAGCTTGGACCTGGGCCTACAAATTGCCATTTCTGTCTGGAATTTGCTTTTGATTTCTGCGTGTGGATCTTGGTTACAGAATTCTTGGCTTCACTATATAGAATCAAGTTTCATCCATCATAGACCTATAGCTGATAGGATGCTAAAATGGATTCATAGCTTCAGACCCTTCCTGGCAAAATTCTTAACCTCCCTGTTTTCAATTGTGTTTGTGTTGCCTTTATGTAAAGTTTAAAAAATGAGGAATATGGTATTTTTTTAAAAAAAATGAAGATGTATTATTGAAATGGAAACTGTTCTCAAAGAAATTGCTAAATGAATTATCTTTCTCGTGTTCTTCCTGCTTTCCCCATCCTTGCAGTGGTTCTTGGAGAGATTTGAAATTCAAGTCTTACAATTTTGAAGCATTGGGCATTATGCCTGAAAGCGGCCATCTTCATCCATTGCTGAAGGTCCGCACTCAGTTTCGGCAGATCTTCCTTGAAATGGGGTATGTACTTAATAATATCTGGGCAGAAGAAATATAGCTGTGGGTAGCCTTTAAAATGCCTACTCAGCTGGCTGGAAGAATTTAAGAAGAGTCAACTCAAAAATACCCATCTTTGAGATTCACTAACATTTTATACAAAATAATGGCTGCTAGGGAAATCCAAGTAATTTATTTTTGTTAATTGGGTGTAAATAATTTCCTTTGAGAAGTAGCAGAATACTTTGGCTAGAGCAAGTCTCCTCTGCTGGCTATTCTGGTTACGTTGTGATGTTTTTCCTTGTGCTAATGTCAGAGTATAAGCTAGTCATGGGACCTGTTCCCTTAATATTTAATTGAAACCTTGTTTCCCTCTTCAGTTTCACCGAAATGCCCACCAATAATTTCATTGAGAGCTCCTTCTGGAACTTTGATGCCCTCTTTCAACCACAGCAGCATCCAGCCCGAGATCAGCATGACACTTTCTTTATGAAGGGTTGGTTTCATTGTTTGTCTAAAATATAACAACTTTTATCTCTTGTCATACCAGGGCGAAGAATATAGGTTTGGTCTCCTTTTAAGGCTGATTTGGAGCTGCAGACTCCTATGCAGTTCCTATAGAGATCTAATCAAGCACATGCATATAGGAGCCACTTGGTTCCCATCTAAAATGTATAGCTGCCATTTTAAATTGTTCTAAGTGTGTTTTTACAAAATGAGCAATAAAGGAGGATGAGCAATTGGAGGATTTAGGATGTTGTCTGCATGCTATGGATATGAACCAAACAGTTCCATGTGAGAAACCTACCAACATTAAGGAAGGAGTAAAAATGATATGTAGTTGTATAAGAAAGGAGCTAATGGCAATCCTACAATGTAGTCTGCTGTTAACACTGCAGGTCAGAAGTCAATATAAATATCCATCCCAATTTCTCTTTGTCCCTTCCCTTCCATAGAATTACCCTTTCCTTGGACTATACTAAAAGTCCATACATACCAAAAGTTTTTATCATTTTGTGAATGGGCATGCTCCGTATGACTACCATTTTGAGAAATTGTAATGCACATTACTACATAATTGCAGATGTATCCTTTGGTCCAAAAGGTTAGGGTCTTCCATAGAAATCATTTTTAAGATGCTTTTTATAAATATACTGGGATGTGGCATACATTTTTCTGTGGGAAATATAATCAGCTTCACTTTGCAATAGGTTTTTATGTTCTTGCCCTGAGTCTGGACAGCGATCAAGGCAGCTCTTTTTGCATGCATATGGAACCTTCGCACGTCTGGATACTTTTCTACAAGTTTAATTTCTTTCAGATCCTGCTGAAGCAATTGACTTTCCCATGGATTATTTGAAGAAGGTAAAGAGGGTGCATTCACAAGGAGGGTACGGTTCTCAAGGGTGAGTTTATTAGCATGCTTTGTCCTGATAGTGCGCGAACTATACAGTAGAAAATAATTTTTGTGGAGTTCAGGGCAACAGCTGGTATGGAAAGACTTTTTTCTTGTTACTGATTCTAGAACATGAAGGGAAATATTTTGTTGTGAATCCTGTGACATTAGGGGAGGCAAAGATGGGAGACTTGATGCTGACAAATGAATTCAGTAGTGAAATCCTAGCAGCTTTTGGATTTTTTTTATTAAAAGTGTTATTGTATGGCAATAGCATTTAGATTTATATACAATGCTAGCATTATTTACATATTGTCTCCAACAGTCTGGGTTCTTATTTTACTGCCTTTGGAAGGATGGAAGGCTGAGTCAACCTTGAGCCCCATCAGGATTGAACTCCAGGCTGTGGGCAGAGTTTGCTGCCAATACTGCTCTTTAACTACCGTGCCACCAAGATTATATGCCAGGGCTGTGTAAGGGACAAAAGTCCAAATGTCTAATAGAAATGACAGAATTTTTAAACATTCGGCCCAGTGGATCAACTATTTTCTCTTTTTCTGCAGAGAAATTACATTTATGCTGATTTCTCAAGTCATTTGATTCACATTAATTGCTTCAGTTTATGCATTTTTATGGTAATCTGTTTCCTTCCTTCCTTTCAGTTACAAATATGAATGGAAACTGGAAGAGGCTCGGAAGAATCTTCTTCGGACACACACCACAGCTGTCAGTGCCCGGATGCTCTATCAGCTGGCACAGCAGGTAAATACTAGGGAGTTTTCTTTTGTATTTTGAAGAATAGTTGCATTGCAAACCCTTGTTACAAAATAATCATGGGTTTAAAGCTGGTAGAACTTGATAAGCATAAAACTGGGTATTTGAATCAATGAAAATGCCAAGCTATGATAATTGCTTCTACTACAGAAGAAGTTTACACCAATCAAATACTTCTCCATTGATCGTGTCTTCAGAAATGAGACATTGGATGCTACACATCTGGCAGAATTCCATCAGATTGAGGGTGTGGTGGCTGATTATTGTTTGACACTAGGAGACCTTATGGGTGTCCTGAAAGAATTCTTCACCAAACTGGGTAAGAGATGGTGAAAAGTGAACATGCAGGGTAAAGTGCAGCAGTTGAGATGAGAAGCTTTTTAGCTGATATTTTTTTTGTTCCCAGAAACCAGCTTCTTCTTTCTATGTAACAGGAATCACACAACTGCGCTTCAAGCCTGCTTACAATCCTTACACAGAGCCCAGCATGGAGGTTTTCAGCTACCATCAAGGTGAATGTTTTTTTTTTTAAAGGATATATACAAACAAAGGAATTGTGTAGTTGAAGTATAGTTTTCTTTGTCTATGGCAGAATTTGAGGGCCCTTCCCTCTTCAAATTAAACTCTTCTCAAATAACTTAGTTGATTTACAAAATATCTTTGGCAGTAAAGAACCAATCATGAAAAGTACAGGTTATAATGAAAGTAACTTTTGAGGAAATATCAGTGAGTCTGTTTTCAGCTCACTTTCTTACCTATGGAAAATATTTGCTTCCACTTCAGTCAAGAAGGCATCAGTTGCATGCCGATTGTCTTAAGAAAGAATTCCAACTGCTCTCATTTCAGCCATTGATAATTCCCTTATGACTCATATAGTTGCAAAAAAATTAGAGAACACCCTATAAGTGAGGACACTTTTCCACTGTGTTAACACACCCTGAAAGCATACTTTGTCATCAACTGTTTGTTGGAGTTCCTCTTTCTTTGAGGTCCTTGATGATTAAAGGAAATATCCCCCCCATAAACAAAACACTTTTCAGAACACAGTGACAACATTTTCAGTCTTTCAGATTAAATGGGTAGCTGAAATTGTGGCATTTTATCTTTTTTAGCACATAGGCCTCATTCTCCCACCCCCGCCCTTATAAAATATAATAAATATCCTACCATATTCTCTTTGGTGTGTGGCTGGTCAGCTAATAAATAAATAAAAATGCTTAAAAACCACAAGATAATTCATTTTAGGCTATTTCAGAGGAAGGGGGGAGAACTTATAGGAGCATGAAGAAGGAAGGAAAATCCCGTTTCTCTGCATTTTGGTAAAATCTCATTTTTTTTAAGGATTCTTGAACTTCTAAATCCTGGGAACTACATAATCGAACCTTGCTTCTCTGCCATTGTTTTGTTTGTTAGATACTTTAGCACCCAAAGATACTACAGAATACTCCTAGAATTAGTATCCAAGCAATTTAGGCTTCAGAAGCATAGCTTTCATACGATGCTTGTGTTCTATCTCTATCTTACCAACTTCGAAATGCAAATACATCAGAAAATTTGGACCTGAACTTTTATTTTGCTTGATGTAGAGTTGGTCAAAGCTTAAGAAATCTGTCTTTGATTTAATCTTGGAGAAAATTGGGCAAGACCTGGGTATGACTGTCTTGTCCTGTTTTACACCACTTCACACTATCCTTTCAGCCACCAACCTGACATATTCCTTTCTGCCTCTCTTTGTCAGGGAGGGACCTGCCTTTCTACATTGCTTTGAATCCCAGCAGAAAGTGCTGAATGGATTCCAGTAACCAGGCTTGAGGTCTACCCAGTAACTTGAAATCCTTGGCTTTGTGCACCCCCATTCCCACTTTGTCAGCTTAACTATAGACATTTCCATTTTCTTTCAGGATTAAAGAAATGGGTGGAAGTGGGTAATTCAGGAGTCTTCCGCCCAGAAATGCTGCTGCCTATGGGCTTGCCTGATGGGGTGTCTGTCATTGCCTGGGGGCTATCTCTGGAACGGTGAGTGAGTTGGAGAGTCAGTTAAGCTGCCCTATGCTGTCTGGGCCTGCTAGAAGTCTCTAAAGGCCAAGGGCTACTAATATTTGTGAGAGAAACTATGAAGTATCTCCCATAACTCATATTGTACTTTTTTAGGATGATAGGCAGATGAAACTAATTTGTAGGAAGCTTCAATTTGTAATTTTTAATTTAGATGTATTTAAACAATACAAGAATAACTATTAAAAATCAATCTCAGCTAATAAAGACAAATTGTACACTAAGAGAACTAAAGAGTACTTCTGGGGGAAAAAGAAAACAGAACACAGTATATTGATACAATATATAAGCATTTGTCTAAATAAAATCCTATTTAAGAAACCATTAAATTTAACATTTAAACCAATTAAATATCTCCAGGATAGGAAGGATGGTAACCAACCCTTTAAAACTTTATCAGCAGATAGTTGTTTTTTTAGATCAGGCTACGTTGGATCAGTGCTTTGGTCCATAGGATTTCAGTCCAAAGGATGGGTCCTTGTAGGGATATGAAAGATCCCCAGTGGGTGTGGGGGAGGTAGATGCATGTAGTACTGCGAATTCCGTTCTAACTGTCCTTGTGTTGCTTGTCCTTTACCTTGAGTTTCCATTGTAACTCAGCGCATTATTATTATTGTCTTTTGCATGGGGGAGGGGGGTAGTTAGCAACTGTTTCAGAATTGTCTGCCATTTTGAAAGGGCGTGCACTTATAGTTAAATTATTTCCAACGAATTCTTTGGGAGACTTTTCTCTGCTCTCTTCCAGACCCACCATGATCAAGTATGGCATCAATAACATCCGGGAATTAGTTGGTCACAAAGTCAATCTGCAGATGGTATATGACAGCCCACTTTGCCGCTTGGATGCCTAGGGCTTGGAAACCTGCTGCTCTCTTCAAATCTCCTTATTTATTGCCACTGCTCTTTGCCAGTGAGGAGACTGAACCTGTACTCTACGCTGCTTGTTCCTGTAGGGAAAATAATAAGACCATAGGGAAGGCATGCAGTCTTTATTTAGGAACATCTTGGACCAAAATTGAATGGATTCTCCTAGTCACAGTCTTATTTATGCACATATTAAATATGTCTCAACCTGAAATTGGAATGTGGTAATTCAAATGAATAAGGGCAGTTTCAGTGATCTGGTTTCCTTGTAATGCAACTGGGCCATCATGCTATCAAGGTCTTTGAAACGAAAAAAGAAATTGATTTCTCACTATCTTCCTTCATCATTTCAGTAAAGTTCTGGTAATTTTTTATTTTTAACAATTACAAGTAAAAGAATCCTAATGTGCAATGTGAATCTGTGAACCAGCAAGGGAGATGGAAAAAAGCAGCAGCTGCTTGACTTAAGGATTGGTGACCATTGATTACGAACTAAGTTTCAGAAGGACAGTCTCTAGGCTGATGTTAAAAGGTGGAATCACTACAACAAAGCAGTCCATGGCTTATTCACCTATTTAGCCTGCCTCTTTTTGCTATGATGAGACTTTCCCTTTCAGTTCTGGGAGCCTTGTTTGGCATAGTCTTGTTCTGTAAGACTCTTTTGCCTTCATCTTTGTAGTCCCGATGTCACATGCAGAGCTGTTTCTAGGGTTATATGTACTTCCTCAGCCTGGGTTGGGGAACATGTGCAGGTGGGAATTCTGGTCAAGAGTGAGGGCTGGAAATCTGAAACAATTGAGGGCTCTGGTTCTTCTTTTTCTGGATCATCTGGCTGTGGACCTAAGAGGCAGTCTAAAAGAAATCGAAGAGAGCATATCAAATAGCCTCAGAAACTCTGTTTTATCCTAATCTTTGTTGAGTAGTAGTAAAGATGATACATAGCCACACCATGTAATTGGTACGCTATAGGTAAATTCCTACAATAAAAGAAACTTGGTAGATTGGTCATAATAAAATAAGACAAATTTCTGTAATAGCTTCAGATTTTCATGACTTTGAAATATTTCCTGCAACTCTGTGTTCTACAAGTTTCATATTATAGTCATTCCCCATGCTTGAATACAGCATGTAAGTTAACTGAAAGTGCAGAGGTCAGGATAATTGAGTTAAATTCCTATCTCTGCAGTAGTAAAAGGTTTAATGGTTGTAGCTCATTGGTAGTTATGAACTGAGTTTTAGTGTTACAGCACTTAACAGAAGAATTCTAGTGATTTCCTGCTACATTTTGCCAGGTCAGGTAAAAGGTCTGACTCGGGGAAGGGAGAGGTCAGGAATTCCAGGAAATCTTGGAAATATTCTGCAGGAGAAGCAACTATCAAGAACAAATTTCCTCCAGTGTTGAAAGGAAAGCAAAACATATGAGCCATTGGTTATTTTTTTTAATAACCTAAAAACCTACAAACCTCAGAAATCCAAAGCCTGTGTGATATTATCTGTCCTGACCACATTAAAATCAAACTCATTGTGAAAATTGCCTCTTCTAGATTTTAGTACTTATGACACAATTTACAGTAATTATTATTACGGTTCATCACACAATCAACTAGATGTTTACACTGGATTTGGTATTTTTTCCCACGTATCAAGTCCTTCCCAAAGACTTGGGATAAGCTCTTTGATGGTGTTTTTTTACAGTTTAGGAGTAGATCAAAGGGAGCAGTGATTTTTTTATTTTCTGGGCCCCATAGCTGAGTACGGGGTTTGAAGCCATCTCTTAAGAAATGACATGAACTTGCATATATCTCATGCACCTCAACTTCTGCAAGAGGAGAAGACCACAATTCGTATGCGTCAGTAGTATGAAGTGATGGATATGCTGGGGATACCCTTTGGTCCACACTTGAAAATGTATTCCCTTGTTTTAGACTTCAAGTTTTGCAATGCAATGTATGGCTTTAAATATTACTAAAGTGTATATTAAATATATATTTGCCATAAAACATATTAAAATATATTTCTTTGTGTTTGAAAGTGCAAATTAATGCAAAAACAGGATAGACAGATTTATAATCATGTTCAAAAGTGACATACATTAAAGAACGGCATAGAACAAACATGATTCTAGAATTACACCACATATATTTACGATCACTAATACAGCATAGCTGATTAGGTGGTGTGAGCATCCATTTAGTTTTGCAGTATTTCTGAGTACAGATCTAGTCCCTGTTTTCCTGATGTAATGAAAGGCATATATTAGGCATATATTGAAGCACAGCAATCCACATAATTCTTGGAGAACAAGTCTTAAGAAAGTCTTATAGAATATCTGAAGTTCAGTTCAGATATTAAGCACCAGTTGACCATACTGAGAAAAAGATTGTTAGTCTTGGATTTTGTATATTGAGATGGTATAAGGACAGAGAACAGGTTAAATATATTCCTGAAATAACATAGGTAATAATAACTGAAAGAAAACCAGTGGAAAATTAATTAAGATTTATTATTATTCTGTGATTGTCTTCTGTGCCTGACATGGTATCTTGCCTTTTCCCACGATGAGCAATCAGTATACCACTCAAAAATAAGACAGGTAGTTCTCAACTTACGTCCATTTGTTCAGCAACTCTTGGAAGTTATGGTGGTGCTGGACAAAGGGACTTATTATCAGTCCCCAAAGTTACAATGTTGCAGTGCCTCTGCAGTCATATGATCAAAATTTGGGTGTTTCACAGCCTACCAGCACTTATGAAATACCACAGGGGCGCTTCAGTTCCTTCATCTGCCTCTTGATCCCCACCCCATCTGGGCCCTTTTGGTTCCCTACATTCTGTGGCCCTCCCACCCTAACTGACCTTTGCCATCTTATTCCCACTGATGATCAAACATGCTCTGCCTGGACCTTTGTGAGGCAGTTGTTGGCTGTATAAGGCTTTCTTCCCCAGATCATGCACAGCAGTCTCCTCACAACACCTGGGAAACATGGCCTTATGTGGAGCAAGAAGACAGCAAAAGTCAGATGGGCTGTAGAGCACAAAGTGGATCTGGAGTGTAGGGTGATGAGGGGACCTGCAGTCAAACTGGGCTGGAGTAGCTGCTGTTTTGCATAGTGCTGTGGCTTAGGAGCTTCTTGCAACCCCAGAGCTGTAGCACACAAGAAGCCCTTTGGGTCTTGTTGCTGGGTCAAGCTGAGGCAGCTGAAGCTTCAGGCCTGCAGCTCAGCAGTTTTTTGCAGTCCTAGAGCCATGGCATGCCAAGAAGCCCCTGAGTTGTAGCATGGCAAGAAGCCCCAGAACCATGTAGTTCTGGGACTGCTTGCCGCCCCACAAGGCAGAGTACAGGGTGGCCAAAAGGGCTGTTGGGAGGAGTTGAAAAGGAATCCGTCTCTTGGAAGAATCTAGGGTTGGGAGGACCAAGCCCCAAATGGCTTGGATTGGAAGAGGTCCTTGGCTATCAACTGTGGAACATGGTTAACAACAGCAATGGGAAGTGCTGGGATCACCATTACTAATTGATGTAGTCACCTGATGTCGTGATTTACAATTGCGTTGTTTAGTAAATTCTGGTCCCAATTCTAGTTGTAGGTCAAGGACTACCTATAGTCCCAACTAGAATTGGGACCAGAATTTACTAAACAACGCAATTGTAAATCACGACATCAGGTGACTACATCAATTAGTAATGGTGATCCCAGCACTTCCCATTGCTGTTGTTAACCATGTTAACCATGCTGTTGTGTTTGACATGTCTAACACAAGGCCCGCGAAGTGGTTTCATGTGGCCCGCGAAGCCATCCTGGAAACACTGAGGGAACGGCCCCCTCTGCCTTGGCCCTGGCCCACGCTGGCCGGGAGCCAATGTACAATTTTGTGGTAGCCATCTATGCTGAAACGCATTCATTCTTAGCTCCATGAGCCCCCCCCCCTGCATGGCCTGAGAGGAACAGTGAGGCTCCTCCAGTGGACCATGCCTTGGCACTTGCCCTGGTCCCACCCCTTCTGCCAGAGACCCTCAGATCTGTCCCACTCCTGCCCAGGCCCCCACAGACACCCTTGACGCGAACGATGTAGAGCTGGCCACACCCACCCACTAGGCCACACCCACTCCATCCACACCCACCCAGTAGGCTGCACCCACCCTGGCCACACCCACCCGGTCCCCTGAGGGCAACCGCAATGCTGATGAGGCCCTCAATGAAATTGAGTTTGACACCCCTAGTTTATATAGTTATGATGAGCTTAGCTTTTTTGCCATAGAATTTGCATTTAAAAGCTGTACATCTTAAAGAGGTTGCTTCAGCAGCACTGCCCTTACCTGCTAGGTCATGAGCCAGGTCCTTGATTAAATGACCAACAATAGCATAGGCCACACTCACTATCACCATGGCAGCCATGAGCATATAAAGCACAGCCTTGGGCACAGGGATGAAATCAAGAGGTGGAGGCTGATAGTCTCTGTAAAGGGGCTGCTCATCAGAGGAAGAGGAGTACTGAGATAGAAGGGCCATGGTCTCTGTATGGTTTGAGATGCTGATGTTTGTTAGCTGTATCTGTGAGGCAAGCTCCATATTCCGGCAATGTTAAGTCTGGTTGCTTGTGAAAGGAGACTGCACAGCCTTTGAGGATCTGAAACATAAGAAGGAATATGTTTTAGTTAGTATGGATCATGCTTGGTTATTAGTAACTTGGCATAATCCATGGATTTGTCAAATCATTTCCCTACATCAGGGAATTGGGGCTGATGAACTCATTTGGATTTCTAACCATGAGTTCAAGATATTTCCATTAAAAGTTTGTCTCACCCCTAGTCCTTCTCTTTGTTAGAACAGACATACCTAGTTCTCTCAATCGTTCATCATATGGTTTAGCCTCCAGATCCCTTATAATCTTTGTTGCTCTTCTTTGCACTTTCTAGGATCTCAATATCTTTTTGTATTATGGTGACCAGAACTGAATGCAGTATTCCAATATGATTGGACAAAAGTGCAGAATCCTGCTACAAGAAGGCAAATTTGTTGCTTCATGCTACATCCTCTACCTCAAACACTCTATATGCCATCCCAATTTAGCAAAGTATCTGGCATCATCTATATTGTATATGAATGTCTTTACATTCAAGCAGGACCTATAAACAGTCTTAAGTTACAAAACAAATACTATAGTAGTTACAGCCTGCTGCTTTTCTTCATGTGACAATCTGTAAGAATAAAGAATTAACACAATCAGGTTCAAGCCCACTAATTGTAGGGAATATTCTAATATTTGGTGGACATTTCTGCACTCTTTAATAGAGCAATTTCATCTAGGTGGCAGGAAAACTGTGCGTACCAAAAGGAAAACGCAAATTTAATCTATTGTATTAATCTGGTTAGTCTTCAGCATCAGTTCTGTCAGTGCCTTTGCAAATGACATGGTTGCCTGGGTGTTCTGTAATCATTTGGGATAATTTATCGTTTGCCGTATTTGGCAAACTTGAAAACTGGATTGAACTGATTTGGTTAACAATCAGTCAAGGCAGCCATTACAAGTCTTTAAAGTATTTTATGTACTCTTGTAGTCTGAATTTTCTAATCTAGTGTTCTCCATATAAGTATTGCAATTGTTGATAATGTTGGCTCACAAAAACTAATACTTTTAAATAAAATTTATTTAAATTTTTGCTACCAAATGCCTGATTTTTGACTACCATAGAATAGCACAACTCTCCTCCTACAAGAGCATGACAATGAGTCTTTAAGAGATTATCCCAGGTTATCTACCGTCATATTTACTGTCTGTCCTCCATCTCCAGTGAAATGCCCCCTAAGCTGGAAGCATGGCAAATAATCTGTATAGCACACTCTCCTGAGTGTGCTATACAGATTATTTGCCATGGGTAAGCAGAGGGAGAAAGTAGGCAACTAGAGGACTTGAAAAATGAGGTATCTTACATCAAAACAATGAAAGTATTATATTGTACGTTGGTGCAGAGGGGTTACTAAGAAATTCAATTTAAGGATGGGAGGGGGAATAATATGGTTTCCTACAGCAACCTGCTCAGCCCTGATGGCCTCCAGAAATGAAGTACTTTAGCTCATATAATCCACAACCAGAATAGCTGTTTTGATGAGGAATTAAGGGAGTTTAAAGATCAGCACACAAGTTATCAGAAATCTAACTGAAGCTCCCATTTCAGGAAATGTTGTTACTTTTGTTTATTTATTATCTTTCCCAGGCAATTTACAACTATACATAAGATAATATTTTTTCCTTATGCTTAATGCTATCAATTATTTACGGTCCTTAGGCACCTGCAAAAATGATATCCAAATCCTTTCACTCTGGTATAATTAATTGCCAAGCCCTATTGCACTTTAAAAAACAGCAAGTATATATATATGCTTCCATGGATTTGTGTCCACTTCATTACATTTATCCTGCCATTTGAATTTGTTATTTATATAACAGACCACTGTTCATGAACAAGTAACTATTTTATACTCTATTCAGTCTAACTGAGCCTGACTAGTTGTTTGTACACATTAGATCTTAATTCCCTAAAGAGTTATCGCTTTGATCCATCTGGAAGTATCCTGACTTGGAAGCCCTTTTCCTTAATCCCCAACAGTTATGAATTCTCTAAAATAATTTAATAGGAAATAGTGAGGAAAATGCTTGATGTCTGCTAACAAACTTTTGTGATGTGGAAACAGAATTGTCTTATTGCCAGTGATTGAGACTGGCACTTCTGGTAGAGTTGAATTTTGTAGGCTTTGCCAAGAATTAAAGTCTATTTCCAAAATAATTATATTTTGCAGGTTGTTGCCACTGTCAAACAAAAATGTTTATTTCCCATTAACATGAGGGGCAAGATGGTGGGTTTGATTCTATAGATTAAGGAAGTATTTGGTGAGTGACCTAATGTTAAAAAGCTTTATATCTGCAGCCCGTTAGTGAAGCTCTCTTTTTTTTACAAATATTACATTGTTCTGCATGATTCAGTGCTATTTTTCATGTCTTTTCAGCAGTATTTTATGGCTTTTAAAAATGCTCCCGTTTCCTCACAAGGTTCCTTTTTATTGAAAACACCCAGATTTTCATTTGCCAAAAAATACTATCCTGGCTGTCTCAGTTAATATCAGTAAGGTTTGCTGAGGCTTTGTGGAATCCCATTCCTTTTCTCCTAAGCCTCCAAGCATATTAAGATTTACAAACCTTAAAATAGCTGCCCTTTTCTCTGGTTGTTTTTAGTCCTTACGCAGTTATGGTTTAAACACGCCAACACAAGTGGTGTTCCAGATCTGACCCTTCTAAGTGAATAATCCTCAGTGATCAGCTTTGGTTTATCTCTGTCAATACACGGGCAGAAAAAGCTTCGCTCAAAGAGATCCAAGAAGCTCTTCGAAAACATTCACCAAGCCAAAGCAGCCAACGAGTTCCATTGTCCTTGGGGGCCCGTTCCCTCCCGTGAGCAGATGCAAAGCCGCTCCTCCCAGTAATAGTTGTGCATAACTTGAAGGCAGGTCCGGAAAAATCTGAACACCCTACCATAATTCTTACTTGGTGCCCATATAGCGCCAGATTAGTATTCGCAGGCTGCACGGTTATGAAATGTCTCTCCCCCCCTCCCCTTCCCAAATCTCACCGGAGTGGCGGGATTTCCCCACTTCGAAGGCGCTTGAGCGTTCTTCTTCAGGTTTTGCAGCTGCAGCAGTTAGAAAGCGGCAAAGCGCTGCCACCCGATAGAAGTCTGGCAAGTCTGTCGCTGTGGCTTCTGTGGCTCTGCCAAAGCAGCGCGGGAGATTAAGAGACGGTAGGCTTAGCTCGTCTTCCTACATCTGAAAATCTGGCAGAAGACATGCCGGGGAAACCCGGAGGAAAGGCTCCACCTACTTTGTGTTGTCACTGAAGAGTTCCCCATTCGGAGGATCTAGTTTAGCTCTCGAAAACAACCCAAGTATTAGATGAGAAATCATAGCAATTAGCTCGCTCGATGGATGTCAGCATTTTTTCCCATACCATTCTGAGGATTTCCCCAAACTTCCTTTCCAAGAAGCTCCTGGATCTTCATATGCCTTGTACTTTGGGATAACATTCCTTATCTTCTTGGAAACTTGGTAGTTTCTACCTGTCTTCTTGGGACCTAGCATTCATCCTGTTACACAATTTGCTCCTCCATCTAATTGCACTTTCAATTTGGAAAATGTTTGTGCAAAAACCAGATGGGTATAGTGGTTAAGGGAAGAGACTAGAAATCAATTTGAAATTTGTGTGTGTGTGTGTGTGTGTGTGTGTGTGTGTGTAAAAAGAATGGATTCCACTTGATAAAAAGACTCCACAAAAGAAACCTAAACAAGATGAAGTGACGACATCAGAAAGTATTGCAGGCACAACTGGCAAAGGACTGTATTGGGAAGGCACATATTCTTTATTTATTGTGCAAATATATTAATATTACAAGCAAGCCAAACAGTTAAAAATGCTAACTGCAATGCACAATTCATGTTTCCAATCAAAATTGTTGTCTTTACGCACTAGAAGAAACCTTCCAGGAATGTCTAGCCAAGGACCTTGCCCCTACCTTGAGGAAAAGCAAGGAACTATAGTCCTTCTAGGAACCCCGCACCCCCAGTCTAGTAATAACAGAGGAAAATGATATTAAAAAGCATCCAAGGCTAAGATTTTCATGCGCTTTGCTGTTTGCTGAGTTGTGGAGGAACAATGGTAGAGTAAAAAGAGACTATCTGCATAAGATAATATTGTCAGAGACAAGAAATCATCCTGAGTCATCCCTTTTATTAGTCAAAGCAATAGGCATAAGTTTGTCAAGACTTATCAGTTATTCCTTGAAACTTTTCCTAATAAAAAAGAGTTTGATAAATCTTTAAGATCATCAAATCTTGTGATAACTCTCCTTATTCAGGCTAGGAACAAAGGCCATTAATCCATCCCAGTCACCTAACCCAATCTCTCCCCCCCTTTTTTCTGCTTTCTAATTGTTTTTTCCAAAATAGAATTACCTGGTTTATTAATATTTTTTGCATTTCTAGTCAAACGCATAGATAAAAAGAAAAAGCCACCTCTCTTGTTTTGTCAGCTCATGCTCTCCTCTTATCTTTTTTAAAATCTCCCCCCATAGCTGAAATCATTCAGAAGAAATGCCCAGACATGAGCTATTCTCACTTGCCAGCATTTTGCTTATCTCAGAGAGAAACCTCTAACAGCATCTTTTCTCACCTCTGAAATTAGACTTGAGTCCAGCTAGTGTAACCTTCATGCAGGCAGCTGCCTGTCACAATCCTTCACTGTGTTGGACTTGGAGTACAACTGCTAGGAGGTTGCTGGGTCCTACAGTGTGGCAGATGACTCAGGGCCCTCCAGTATATTGCCTTCTTAGGCTAGAAACACAATCTTACTGGGTCTACCCAACCACATCTGAACAGCTGCACCCAGAATTAGGCAAAGAAAGCACCATTTGATCTTTTCTCAGCTCCATGATTTTAAGAATTCAAAGAGAATAAGCAAAACAGTGTTGATAGGGACCCTCTATCTCCCCTGCCTTCTGACTGTTGGAGATTCATCTTACACTGACTTTCAAGAACCAAAACTCTGACCAAGCAGCAAAGACAAGGTGATTCCTTCCTTTTCCTTTTCTTACTTCAATTCAAAACATTGTTTCTGTTCATTTCTCCACAACTGAAAACTGTAAGAATGTAAGAGCTGCCTTAGTCTGATCCCTTAGGAAAGAAAGACCCTGGACTACATTTAGATGAAGTGATAGGTTCTTTTACTAAAAGATGCTGGCTGCAATACAATCAGGCTTGAACTAAGCTTCCCGCCTGAAAGCATACAGGTTTCTCCCTTCAATCTGACCCTCCCCCCACCTTGACCAGTCCACTTCCAGCCCATGAGTGGATGCCTAGGTGTCTTGGGAAAGTTCAGTGTTTGCAGCAATTGGCATTCCATTCCCATGGGTCTCCAGCCTGTTGGTGTCCTTGAAGACTGACATGAACTGGATCTTCCTCAACTGTCATTCACCCCTCCCGATTTCCCAGCACTAGCCTAATACATGTTTATTGCCCATTTAGTCCCTAGCTTCCTTCTCTCCCCCCAGTTATTGATGGCAGGGTGCCAATGAGGTTTGGAACTGAAGATGGCAGAATTGACAAAGAAGTTAATAGCTTGGTTAAACTTCCTCTGTTTCCCCTGCCATTCTCTGATCGCCTTGCTTTATTTGACAGAATCCAGTTTTTCTCTCTCTGAATTAAATGTGTTACTACAGATTATTATCACCTCTTATTTAATTGCTTCATATGTTAACTTTAAATATTGATAGTTCTGCCCTTCCTTCCACCTCTAGGAGATAATATAATCTTATGGATCAGATCACAGAAATAATAGGTGATAAATTAGTAAAAAGAAAGAAAGAAAAACCTAGAGTGTACAGTGTTCTGGATAGCTCACAAGACAGTACTAATGCTACAAATGCTACAAATGCTACAAATGAAGGGCTCCCTGCCAGTATCTCTAAAAGGATATTACAGGTTTAAAATTATAATTAGAGATCACAGGAAATTATTTTTCCTGTATGGATAAAGATTGGATTTATAGCTTATTTCCTAACTTGTACTGAGAATAAGGAATGTGGGATAGGGACTTCCGGTCCTGTGCTGTAGCGACTGGTTGCGGGCTTCCGGACTGCTGCACCCCCACAGCCAACTTTCGTCCTGCTGCCCCAGAGAGGCAGCGAAGAAAGAAGGGTGCCTCGGCGACTCTGGAATGACGATAGTCGTTCCATTCGTCTTGGGGAAAGCCTTCTAATCTGACAGGAGAAAGGCTGTATTTCATCGATCAGCCCAAGCTACTTGCAACCGGAGTCCAAAAGAACTAACCAGCACTACAGTAAACAGCGTGCTTGAAACTGGGTGAGGAATATGATTTTCCCTTTTCTATTCTACACTTAATTTCCTGGAAAAGATCTCCAAGAAGCAAAATACCTCCAAAAGTGAAGGAGGGGGACTTCCGCCCCATCCTTATACTAACGGAAGCGGTGAATTAAAATTTCTATGGAGGATCAAAATATATGGTAGTGAAATAAATTTATAAACTTGAAAGCTAAAATTTAACTTTGGACAAGTTTAAGATTGTTGAATGGTTAAGACTCTCATTTTAAAGACCATTGTTCATATAGAAAACTAAATAGATGCTGACACCTAGTGGTGGATGAAGATTATGACAGCTATGATTTCCATAGAGAACTTGTCAAAACCTGGGAAAAGCTAATCTGTCAAAGCTTTAATAATAAAGAACAGCTGTGACAAAAAAAGACAACAATCTGGGCTGCAGACAAAGAGAGAATTATAAACTTTAGGGAAAAAAATCTATTTAACCGGGACTCTAAAGCTATTTGCAGATAAGAAGGAAAAACTCCAACTTTTGGCCATCATGGGTCAGAGACATGTAGACAGAACACACCAAGAAAACATAAATACCTCTCAGGAGGAGATATATAGTATACTGCAATTAATTAAAATAACACTGAGTTCAAATCACAAAGAAATCCAAAATAACATTGAAAATACAAATCAATCTATCTCTAAGTTAACTTTACAACAAAAAATCTTCCAGGAAACAACAACAGAAAAGGAGCAGACAAAAAAAATAAGTGGACATAAAATTGAAAATGGAGACTCAAAGACAGAACTTAACAAAGCAAGAAAATGTGATTTAATCCTAGTGGAGAAAAGTTTACAAGAAATGAAAAAAACAACTCATCCCTTAAGACTACAAAATAAATCTGAGGACAAAAAACCAGACTGGATAAAATGGAATGTAGAGATGTTGAAAGCATCAGAGAGAAAGGAAGTGATAAGAGAAGCAAAGAAGGAAAAAAACATTTTCAAGAAACATGGAAAGGCAAAAGCCTCACATAAAGACACTTTATTCGATTTACTTCTTATACCTACAGCAACAGTCATGAATATATGGAAAACCTTTTTGATTCAGCAAAACACATTGATCGAGAAAGATACTGGTCAAAGGAAAAAGATCAAAGTGAAAATTAAGAAAATAGATGATGGGACCTACCAGAGAGAATATTTTACAAAGAAACATTTGTTTGAATATGGTTAAAGAAATAGAAAATATTCAGAATACATATGTCATTCTAAGAGAGATGAATTCCTTAAATAATACTGTATGCTTCCCCCCCTTTTTTATTTTATTTCTTGATATAAGTAATATAATACTGCTGAAATGGCCTAGATGAAGGAAATGTTTTAGATAATTAAATGTGTCTGAATTTAGGGAAATTATAATGTAGGAAAAAGAAAAAGTGTTTTGAATAAGAGTTAAAGATGACTAGGCACATTAAATGGAATATTTAAAGATTAAATATATTTTTAATCATGGTTAAAAAGAATAAGAAATTTTGGGAATGAATATATAGTATATTAGCTTAGGAGGAATATGTATTTTAAGTAATATTTTACTTTTATGTTTCTTTACTCTTGCTCTCTTTTCCTTTTCTTTATTGTTTTTACCTATTCTTTAAGAAATGTAAAAGTGTTGAGATGGTTTATATGGGGAAAATGGATTTAAATCTTTAAATGTAATTAACTGTTGAGAAAATCTTAACCAGCAAGAATACTTTGAACTTTATGGGAGAAACAAATCTAAACAGATGATAGCACAGACTTAGTTTTCTGTCTCTCTTTACTGCCATCTGGGGGTATCTCTGGGGTCCTTGGTGCTCCCTGACCTTGGTTGTTTTCTTGCAGAAGTTTCATTACCAAACTAGGTAACATCATCAGTGTTCAGAGAGCACCAAGGACCCCACAGTTCAATCCTGAGCTACAATATTCTCTTCTAAAGGTTCTCTAGTCAGCATTTGTTCCTGTGCCTTAGAAAAAGACAACTGCTTGGGCTAGTCCCCTGCAGGGTATTTTTTACAAGGTTTTTCAGAAATGATTTGTTATTGTTTTCTTCTTTCCAGGACTGAATCTGCCCCAAGGTCACCCACTTAGTTTCATGCTTCAAGTGGGACTAGAATTCTGTCTCCTGGTTTCTAGCCTGGGATCTTGCTGGTAGCAAGTAATCAGGAGTCTGGTAGTCCCTTTTCCAATTACTGTATCAGATTTTATTAAAAGGCATAAACTTTTACAATTCCATTTAACCTGATAAAGTGAATTTAGCTTACAAAAATTTATGCCTTTCACTAAAATGTATTACCATAGTTGGAAAAGGGGCCATCAGCTTTCTCTTGAGGTTCATAAACCTGCCTGCTTGAGGCATACCTAAGTCTGTTTCTCAAAATATGTGCTAGCCTTTCCAAGGAGCTCTCCTCAAGAGGTGTTGGATTCAAACATCTATCTTCCCATAGTGTACTGGCTGGGGAACATAGGAGTTGGAGTCTAAGATGTCTGGGGGATATGAGGTTGAAAGAGGCTGATGGACACAAAAAGAAGCTTGAGGAAGGCTAATGGAGGCATCCTTCTTGGAGGATGCATCAGATGTTTGATTTCTTTAAACTCACAGGCCCCTCCCCCATTTGCAACTATTGTGAGGGGAGAGGGGGAAGGGAAGAATTTCTCCTCAAGGCAGAATCTGTTTGATCTTATTCAAAATAGGGCAGAAAGTCAAAGAAGGTAAACCATTCCTCCCACACAAATCTATGGATGTGTTTGTGTGTGTATCTACACACACACACACACACACACACACACACACAGAGGAGAGATAGAGGTTTGAACAAGGTCCTGTTCTTCTGTGGAACTCTCTCCTCTTCAGAGTCTATCTGAATTTTATATTATCTTTTTATTTTATTTATTTTAATTTTAACCCTTATGGTAAAGCTGTTTCTTAGAGCCAGTTTGGTGTAGTGATTTAAGGCATCAGGCTAGAAACAGGAGGCCTTGAGTTTTAGTCCTACTTCAGACATAAAATCAGCTGGCTGACCTTGGGCCAGTCACTCTCTCCCAGCCCTAGGAAAGAGGTAAGGGCAAACTACTTGTGAAAAATCTTGCCAAGAAAACTGCAGTGACTAGTCCAGGCAATTGCCAGGAATCGATAAATGTCTCAGAAAGTGCATGCATGCGCGCACAGACACAGACACACACACAAAGCCGTTTATACAATATGAATTTGTAACATATTCTTCTGAGTTTACAGGTAGTTCTCATTTAGTGACTACAATTGGAGCTGGCAATACAGTAATTAAGTGAAGCAGTTGCCAAGCGAAACCATCACTGCTTATAATCTTACTTCAGCTTTCCTTTGCCTGTAAAGATTGTAAATGCAAGGATTGGTTGTAAAGTTATTTTTCATCACTGCCATAATTGTGAATGGTTACTAAACAAGGCAGTCACTAAATGAGGACTACCTGCATTATTAGTACTATTTAAGTAGAAAATAGAGTTGATTTTTTTTTTTAAAAACATGTCTTTAAGAAAATGGAGAGCAATATTTTATACTGCTTAATGTTAGTCTGAGTTAGTGGTTGCCCAGTTTGATGACTGAGGAAGTGTTTAAACAGATGTTCCCCATGTCTTTAAGTTTTAAGCTCTATCAATTCCATACTACTGGCTATTCACTAGGATACTTTATTTTTATTTTCAAGTTCTGAAGAAGAAAATCTGGGGACTACCACTTGCCTGTCTCAGCAATAACTTTCTCTTACATTGGCATCCATTCACATACCTCTGTTTTGTTTCTTATTACAACACTGGAGTATACAGGATCTGATGTCTTTAGAAAAATGATAGAGACTGACTGTTACAAATTTGTCATTGGAAATCAGTTTGAGAATTCATAATCTTAGCTGCCCATTTTATCAGTTTTAGCCATTCTAAAAGCAGCCCTTTGTGTCTATGGCTGGGTGAATGGGTTTTGGCAAATGCACATGTGGAAACCTTGTCATAGAAATAAAGATGACTGCTGTCAGAATATCAAAGCGGTTTCCCAGAGAGTAATGGAAAGAAAATATCACAATTATAGAAAACGCTTTGATATGAAATAGCTTTTCTATCATGTAATATCCCAGTAAAGCTCAACATGTGTCCAGAAACTATTGAATTGGGTTCAACATATTTGAAATCAGGTTATAATTAAACTACTTTAAAAGGATTATATAAAATTTTATCATTATTTTTAGCTTTTGCAGAAAGCTGGTACAATAGCACAATTAACAAAAATGTAGATTAACTGCCTTCTGATGATATCTCTCTTCCTCATCCTTAAAAGCTATTATGTCTACTCAAGAATTTCAGTTCCAAGAGCCAGAGCAAGAACAAGATAAATCAAACAGTCTATTCTTCACTAATTCAGAAAGTAATGAATTAAGCGATAATCCATTAAGGTAAGTGAGATTTTAAAAAGTATTGTGAAACTTTAAAATCTTCAACAGTCAAATGTGAATTCAAAATAGGTATCATGACCCATACTATCAAAAGGTTGTTTTTTTTTAGCATAACATTTACCAAAATCTACAATCTTGCACCTATGAGGAAATATGTAACAGTAATAGTAGCTACAACTACATAAAGTATTATCAATGGTGCAGGTTTGTGCCCAATGCAACTAAAATGACATTTTATAGATGATGTGCTTGCTGTCTTATATTGATCTTGTTCATATGTATTAATGTGTTGCTTGAATAACAATCTAAATGGCATTCTGATTTACAGTTTACCGTTTCACATAACCAATTTATGTTACAAACAGGCTATATTAGGGATTAGTATGATATACGAATGCAGTTGGAATAACCATTTTTATGCAAGTTTGTCTACTTGGGCAATAGCATTCTGTAATATAGACAGGTGTCTTTCCAAATCCTCTTGGCAATTTAAGAAAATGAAGATATGCTGCAGTCTTCTCCCACTTTGCTATAAGAATAAAAATAGGCTAAGCACTGAATATTACTCTGTGTTTTTTGGATAAAGCTAGAAAGAATATGAATAAAAGAGCAGACAGGACACAAACAAGTTATTATAATAAATGAAAGTAGCATTCTAGAACTGTAAATTAGAATTTTTAAAATTATGAATTGAGAGAATTGGTCATTTTTTTCTTTTTGTATCATAAGGACAAAAAGGTCCTTAAACTGTTTCCCCTTTTTAATGGGATATGACTACATAAATCCACTGGACAGTATAAAAATCACATGAATTAGCTAAGTTTACGCCCCATGAAATGTAGCTCTACTTAATTCAAAGGAAACATACAAGTCAGAGGTAGGCTCTGGAAAATAAACAAAATTGATAATGGAAAGAAATCATTTATGACATTTAAAAATGTATTCAATTGTTGTATTGGGACAGTATAGACATTTTGTTAATAAAAAAGAACTGAAGAAGTAACATGAGAATTGTATGAAATACTATTCTCTGCAATCCATTGGTTTCCATTGTTTTAAATATGATGAAGTAACATGGTAGTCAAACCAAATTTTCTTGGACTAGACGTGGCATGTGAGTTGCTTATAGGTTTAAGAAACTCCATAATTATTGTAATTTGAACACTTTGTTATGTTATGAAGATAATTTTACTTGTGATAGAATCAGTTCTACAATATCTCTATGTACAGAAACTATTAATTTTATACAGTAAGACATTTCATTTTTTTTATTTTTCTGAAAAATATAGGAAAGATTCTCCTAAAACACTTCTTCCCAATGCAAATGTAAGCAGAGGAAAGCCAGACAGCAAAGCCTCAAATTATTTTATAGCCCTAGATTCAACTATTGAAAATCTTCAGGAAAGAACACAGCAACTAATTGATAAGATTAATGAGAATAGGAAGAAAGACCATGTACTCATGAACAACTTCAGAGAAAGTCTTCTGATGAAGGTAAAACAGGAATAAATCTGGTGATGGTAACATTCAGGAGTTTTAGGAAATAATGATTAAAGTTAATTTTCCAAATTATTCCAAAGAACTAACCCAGGGATCTTCAAACTTGGCCCTTTTATGACTTGTGGACTTCAACTCCCAGAATTCCTCAACTAGCATGCCTGGCTAAGGAATTCTGGGAGTTGAAGTCCACAAGTCATAAAAGGGCCAAGTTTGAAGACCCTGAATTAACCCCTAAAAGTGAGAGCCTCACTATTTCAAATACTCTGAAAAAAGGTAACTAAATTCATCATGAATGTATGCTGTACTTTCCACTCCTTTCACAATCTTTGTTTGTAATATTTCATTATCTTAATTATCTTTCTGCTTTTAATCAAAATGGTGGCAGCACCTTAACAACATGGCTAAACTTGAAAAAATGAAACATGATCTAATCTGGTTAGAACATGGAGAGAAAATCATTAGGGAAATATCTGGCTGTAGATTAGACTGGTAAATCTTTAAAAAAAGTCATACTGTATAAACATTTTCATATTCAAAATAGTTGTTTTGACTGTTCCACTCTAATAAAACAATTCTGAAGTTGTTCTGGTATTCCCAAACTGGAAGCATCTCTTTTGAACTTGGAACATTCTGGAAATATTGGCAAGGTCGGAACTGTTCTTTCCTGTTGAAACAACTGAATTGAAAATGTTTGATGCTATTAAAAAAACCTAGCAGAAATTAATAATAATAACTACTTCTGTATTATTGCCAAAAAAGCAACTGCTCCTCACTTAAGAATCAAGCTAAATTTGAGGGTATTTTAGCTGGGAAAGATTGAGGGCAATAGAAGAAGGGGACAACAGAGAATGAGGTGGCTGGATGGAGTCACTGAAGCAGTAGGCGTGAGCTTAAATGGACTCCAGAAGATGGTAGAGGACAGGAAGGCCTGGAGGAACATTGTCCATGGGGTCGCGATGGGTCGGACACGACTTCGCAATTAACAACAACAACATTTTAGATAGCCAGAAGTATTACCTATTTTATGTTTAATTACCAGTTCCTAGAATACTTGTAGCCATTGTCACTCATTATTCCCTCTTCCTCTACTTATTCCATTTGATGCATTTCTTCTATTTTTCACCCCTTTTTTCACAACTCATATCAGTTACATATTTTGATATTTTGCTTTAATAAATTCATATTATCTTAGAGGGCAAGCTGGGGCAAAAATGCATATTTCACATTAAAATATAGGCTCTTCAAGTATTCAAACGGAGAATATTAAATCAATAGCATTAAGGTCTATTAGTAAATATATATTAAAGGAGCGTTCTTTTTTGTTTTGATGTAATATTTCCTGTCAAAGGAACCTTAATCACAGCAAATCTATTTTTCTATTATATTTATTACTTTTTAACTTCTTCCAGCCTGAGAAAACATTCAGACATCATACTACTTTTATATAATTGCTCCCTCCATTTTCATAGAGTTATAAACTTCAGTGGGCGATGAATTGTTTACATTATATAATCAGTTTGAATTACTTCAGAAATTATTTTAATTCTGGTTTCTCTTTAAGATTGTAGTATTAAACCCTGTTGTTTCTTTGTTAATATTCTGAATTCTTACAACTCAATTTTATGATTCAATAAAATTCACATTTGCTAAGCAATAGCTCCTCAGTTTAAATAATTTTATATATGCATTTTGTATCTCACCTTTCCACTGATCATAATACAGTATGCAATATAGTAAAACATATTTAAAATTCAATAATTAAAAATAAAAATATGTAAATAATAAAAAGCAGTGTTCTCCTGGAATATCCTGGAAAAAGATAATTAAGCGGTAGATTTGTGAGCATGCCAGACAAATCTTATTTCCTTCTTTGACAAAGTGACCAAAATAGTGGATCAGGGGGAAAATGTGGACAGTTTAATTAGACTTCAGTTAATTTCAGTAACACATTTGACAAAGTAGACCAGTTTATTTCTTAATAAGATAGAACAATGTGGGATAGAAAGGACCACTAGCAAAAGGATTTGCCATTGACTGTCCTACCACACTCAGCATGTAGTCTTCAATGGAACTACATCTGCATGGATGGAAGCATGCTATGGGCTACCTCAAGGTTCTGTCTTATGCCCAGTACTCTTTAACATTTTCATAAATGATCTAGATCAGTGGTGGCGAACCTATGGCACAGGTGCCAGAGGCGGCACTCAGAGCCCTCTCTGGGGGCACGCGTGCCATTGCCCCAGTCCCAGGCCTTCAGCTGGGTTTTATAAAACCTTTTTGCTTTAGACCTCCACCGCCGTGTGCAAAAAAAAAAAAGCGTCAATCAGTCAATTTCAACTTCTCGCAGGAAAAAAAAAATCTTGCAAAGTTGGAATTGATTGAACTTTTTAGTCCCACCCAGTCTGCTGTTACCACCGCAGCCATGCCCAGCCAATGGGCCACACCCACCCGGCACCCGACGATGCATAAGTGGGTTTTGGGTTGCAGTTTGGGCACTCAGTCTCTAAAAGGTTCTCCATCACTGATCTAGATGCAAGGATAGAAGGAGAACTCATCAAATTTGCTGATGACACTAAGTTGGATAGAATAGCTAACACTTTGGACTCAAGATTCAGAAGGATCTTGACTGAATTGAATACTGGGACTTATCCAACAAAATGAATTTCAGTGGTGAAAAAAGTAAGGTCCTATACTTAGTAGTGGGATTCAAATATGTGAACAACCGGTTCTCTGTGTGGATGCCACTTCCAGAAGTCCTTTCTGGGCCTGGGCAACAAAAAATTAGCTATCAGTTCTGCCGAAGTGGTGCGAACTGGCTGAATCCCACCACTACCTATACTTAGGCAAGAAAAACCAAATGCACAAGTATAGAATAAGTGGTACCTGGCTCAATAATAATAACTGTGAGAGGGATCTAGATGTCCTACTGGACCATCACTTAAATATAGGCCAGCAGCTTGCTGCACTTGCCAAAAAAGCCAATGAGGGATAATATCAAGATAGTACTGCTTTATACTGCATTAGTGAGACCACATTTAGAGTACTGTGTTCAGTTCTGGTCACAATACAAAAAAATGTTGAGTCCCTAAAAATAGTGCAGAAAGAGCAACAAAGATAAGGGATCTGGAGGCTAAACCGTAGGATGAATAGTTGAGGGAACTAGGTATGTCTACTTTAATGAAGAGAAGGATTTAGGGGTGACATGATAGCAGTCTTCCAGTACTTGAGGGGCTGTCACAGAGAAGAGGGAGTCAACCTATTTCCAAAGCACCTGAGGGCAGGACAAGGAATAACAGGTGGAAGATCATTAAAAAGAGAACCAATCTAGAATTAAGGAGGAATTGCCTGCCAGTGAGAACAATTAATCAGTGGAATGGCTTGCCTCCAGAAGTTCCAAATAGATTGAACAACCATTTGTCCAAAATGATATAAGTTCTCTAGCTTGAACAGAGGGTTGGACTAGAAGACCTCCAAGGATCCTTCCAACCCTGTTATTGCTATATTATTCCCTATGAAAGTATGACTGAACATTCTGATATAAGCAGCAAAAATACATCACAATATTAGTGGTAAAAGCAGGAGAGCTACAAAGGCAACTATATGCTCACTACAATATCAATATTGATTCTAAAAACTGTTAGGGCTACGCACACATCACAAAGGAATCAGAAAATGACACTTCATCTTTGACCTGAGCAAGTTCACCTCTCCTTGGGCAGCCTGGCTTCCCAGTGATTACTATATTGATGCTGAACTTATTGCAAATACATGATTGCCTTATTATACTGCAGCCCACAGCTTCCAAGTCAAGCAATCTATCAGTTTTCTGAGGAACCCAGTTGTTCCTGCTTGCTATACTCTGCCTATTACTTCACCAGATTTTTTTATAATTCTATGAACAGTTACTCACATTATGATTTATTGCAAGTGGACATATTTATTACTATTTAAAATCAAAAGTAGGCAAAGAAGTGTGCCAAGTTCATTTTAACTGTTTCTTTTTTCCCCACAGGTTTCAAGCTTGGCAGAAAAATTGGAAGAAAGTGTATTTCCTGTTTATGACCATAATAACAAGCTTATTCAGGATAAGCTGCAAGAGCTTTCTGAGATCATGGAAAAGATCAGACTGATTGAAAATGAACTCAAGCAGGTTTGTCATACTGTGGAAATGATGTATAAAGACCTGTGTGGTCAATCTGAATTGTAATCCTATAGGTAAAAAATAAAATAAAGGAGGGGGAAAGAATATAGTAAGAAAGAATAAATACATAAATAGATCTGTGTGCCAATAAATAGTAATTTGACTTCTTTGAATTGCAAAATGGCATCCAAATCTATTCTGTTCATAGGTAAGTTTATTTTCAAGCACTTTTTTGGTTCTTCATTACTCATCTGCAAATGAGTCATTTTCTAATCCAGAATCTCAATAAAATTACAGTTACATTAATATACAGTAATTTATTTCCTTTTCAAACATTTGAATTATTACCAACAATTAACAAACACCCAAGCAAATGTAGTCAATACATAGGAACATGATACTCACTTGTTCTCTCTTTTCCTTTTCTCATTCCATAAAATGGGCATTTTCAGCAAGGCAAATCCTTGTTTGGCTGACTTCCTTTAGTCTGTTGACTGTAATTAAGCCCAATCAGGAAGTTGCTATTGTGCAATCTCTTGAATATCATCACAAGAAGCCTTTGGTCAAGAATATGAAGTGCTATAAGGGCAGTTTAAGTCTGTCATCACTGAGTGGATAAAACATCTATAGGTACTCAGCTGAACATCTCAGATTTATAGTATGAAAGTACAAGAAAAAAATAACTATTATCTGTAAAGGTAATTAGGACAAAGATAATATCTAGTGCTCTCACTAAGAAATGAACAAGTTATTTAAAACTTGGCAAACATTCACACTTTAAACATAAATGTTCAGAAACACCATAAACTTCAGAAGTAAAAATAATTTGTTGGTATTTCTTCTTTTATTATGGTTTGTTGCAATCAGCCAGTTGTTTAGACTGGATTTGGCATTTTATCCCACTATCAAGTCTTCAAGGACCTGAGATAGGCAGATGTTGCTTGATGATGTTAGAGGTATCTTCAGAAGTTGTAAGCTGTCGAGTAAAGCTGCCTTTTGCAATCAACTGATGGTGTCAAGGCCAATGGTGTTCAAGTAGTGCTCCAGTTGTTTTGGGATTGCACCCAAGGCGCCTATTACTATTGGTACTACCTTTGCTTTCATTTGTCACAGTTGTTCTATTTCTTTGTATTTTTTACCTTCTCCCTTTCCTTCTCTTATATTTTGCTGTCTCCACGTTCTGCCACATCTACTATCCAGACTTTGTCTTTCTTATTGACAATTGTTAAATCTGTCACATAATGTGGCAGGTGCCTGTCTGTTTGAATTTAAAAGTCCCAGAACACTAGCTTTTTCCCTTTCTATTACTTTCTCTATTTTATGGTCCCACCAGTTCTTGCTTGTAGGCAAATGATATTTCTTGCAGATCTTCCAATGCACCATTCCAGTTGCTACTTTGTCATGCCATTGTTTGTAGTTAGTCTGTGATATCTTCTTGCAGTAGCTAACCAGATTACTATTTTCTCTGTATTTTTTGCCTTTCAGCAATATACTAACGTCAGTGCTAGGCAGTACAGTGTGATATGGTAAACCACAAAAAAATCTTTTCATATCTGTCCTTTTAATTAGAAACATCATTACATTTTTATCTCTGCATTTGCATCCTATTTAGTGCTCCTTAAGTATTAGAAATTGATTTCTTGGCTCATGATTACACAACTTTTCTTAAGCTAACATCTTTACTTTAAGTGGTATGTTGAGAGTTCTACTCCAAAAATCAGGGATAAGGAAGTTGTGGGGCCAGGATAAAAAAAACAATTACATTTAAGTTGTCTTTAAATATAATCATTTTTTCCTTTTTATAATGTGGTGGCAATATTTGGTGGTCTCTGGGGGCCACATCCAAGGCTCAGAGATTGGACCTCATGTCTTACAGCCTTAACTATTCCATAATGTAACTTCTGTTTTAGAAAATAAAATTAATTACTAATTAATTTCAGTACATAGATTAAATGAACAAAACGCTTGACATGCTAAGAAACACTTAAAAGTCATACTGCATATTAAAAACAGAGAATTAAGAATCCAAATATACATTATATATGAATTTTGATGATAGGGACAAATTTGCTGATTATACACACACACACACGTTAAGAACCATATGAAATCATAAAATTCGTAGCCAATTGCAAAATATAACTCAATATCACTGATTTTGGAATACCATGAATCAGTCTTCATGCCCTACTCCTTATTACATTTTATCTAACCTCTAGCAATAAGAACTTGGAATTGTCATACTCCATTCACTGTTTTCTGAATTCTTAACCACAGCAGCAAAAGTGTAACAGCCAAAAGCTATAATAGTACTTTACTGCTTTAAATAAAGACAACTTCAAGTGTTCTCTTACAAGTAAAGTGGCAAAACTCAATGCCCTTTAAGTTTTGTCATTATACTTGTGACAAATACTGCCATTCACAGTCTCATTGGGTAGAAATGGACTGTTTTCTCTATTTAATCCTATCCAAAGAGTTAAATAATTTTAAGTGCTAGTAAAGATGTGAAAGAACTGCTCACAGGAAAGGCTAATTTTCTCTCGTCACTAATATTAGAATATCAGGTTTCAACTAATCATTCTACACAAACTACTGTTGGAAATTCATCACATTAAATTTATTTTTGAAAGCACAAAGGGGACCTTATTCAAAGAGGCAAGGGTCTGAGCTGAAATAGCTTAACACACCATCAAAAATGTATGCTAATATAAAAAAATCAGTCTTTATTTAACACTGTCAATGAAGGCACTAAAAACAGCAACTAGTTACGTCACAAGGCAGGAAAAGCACAGAGTAGGTAGTAAATTCTGATTTTCATCTTCTGTATTTGCAAGTATTACAGGTTTCCTCTTACACAAAAAGAGGAACCTTACCTGGATTTTTTAAAACCATAAATTGTAGATTATCCACGCTGATATAGATCTCAAGGCTGTGACTGGACTCTAAAGCAGTCAGCTTTAAAAATCAAATATCTATAGTTACATACCAAAATAGTTTGCCTCAAAAACAATTAGACAATTCCAAAACATTTCCTAGACCACAGTGATATCCTTCTACCAATTAGAAAAAGTTTTTCGTTTAGCATAACGCAGCACTTTTAATTTCTTTCTGTACTTTTGGTGAACAACAGAGAATTTTCAAATGCCTGATTTGTTTCAGCTTACAAATAATTGAGTTGAACTGAATAATTTGATCACAGTCTGGTGAGCAGAAGCAGTCGTGCTCATCTTATAAAGATATTCCCACGTCATAAACCATCTTGAGTGATCTTCCAAACCGGAATCATGTAGAAGAAAACTGAAGAAATGTGTTTATTTCCCAACTGTGAATGCCTGAAGTCCAGTGATAGCTCTGCCAAGGATGAGAGCATGGATATCATGAGTCCCTGAAGGCAAAAAAGGGAAAAATGTTGTTAGAATTGTCTCTTTAAAAAAAGATATAAATGAAGCAAAATAATAGAACATGTTTCTAAATAGCATGTTTGATGGACATAATTACAATCCTTTTTTACCTTCATATGTGTTAACTGCCTCCAAATTCATAACATGCCTGATGACATGATATTCATCTGCAATTCCATTGCCCCCTAGCATGTCACGAGCTTGCCGGGCAATCTCCAGAGCTTTCCCACAGGAATTCCGTTTCAGCATAGAGATCATTTCAGGAGTTGCCCTGGGAACATAGAACAAATGCTAGAATCAAGTGAGGAATGAAAGGGCTTAGGTGCCTAGGTTTTCATATAAAATAGATAACAAATCAGATGTGACAGAAATCACATCTAGCGTAGCATCTTTTTTTTTTTTTTTTAATTGGACAGGAGGACCAAGGTACACAAGAGAGGTGAGAAATTTTACAGAATCAGCATATTGCCCCCAACAATCTGGGTCCTCATTTACCAACCTCCAATGCTTTCTTTTTACAGCTACCACTACAGCCAGAGTTTCATTGGGAGTATGATGAAAAAGAAAAGAATGGCAATAACTAACCACATCTTGTGGTTGTGCAATTTTTTTCTTCCTGCTGTTAATTGCTTTTAAAAGCACAGGCTTGAACGCTGTAGCATTAGGCTTTCTCTCTTAGTTGGCTGAAGCTTGACTGCATCTTCCCAGGTGCTTCACACAGCATATTTAACATATGACTGTCCTCTGGGAAATGAAATTGCAGCTCCGTTTTGTATTCTCTTAAGCTTAAACTTAGCTCCCTTTTCTCCCTTCTTTCTTATAGCTTAATAGAGACCTTGCTTTTTGTCATGTCATACTATAAAATAGTAATGGGTTACTATATTTAAAGTATAATTTCTAATGTCTACCTTCTGCACTGGGATAGTCCCAGATATGTGCTAGCTGCAGCACAGTGAGTAGATTTTTTTTATTATTGTTGCACACTGCAATGCTGGAAGAAACTGAAAAAATGTAATTTGTGGGTTAAAAAAAGGAGAACAATTTGATCTTCCCTTTTATCTCTGTCTCTCTCCAGCAGAGAGGTACTGCTCTTTTAAAGTGTTTCCCCAGATACAAAATGGTGTGTCCATTTTATCTTCCATTTGACTAAACCTCCCTATGAGGAAAAAAAGGTCACTATGCACAGTTCTGCCATTAATTACATACACAAATGTATGCCTACTTGTCTTCATCTTTCAAGCGCCCCAGTTGCAGACAAGCCTGTAACCCAATAGTGATCTCTGTGAGCATGTCAGCCAACTTCTTCTGGATCAATTGGTTTCTTGCCAAAGGAGCTCCGAACTGGTTTCTAAGATGAATGGATGAGATAATTCAGCTAAAACCATTGCACAGGTACTGTAGAAAAAAGAGTTATAAAATACTGGAAGCATTTGGAGGATCACCATGTAGAAGATGATTCTATCATACTAGAAGCTTTTAAGCATATCAAGTTAATCTTAAAGAAGAATTCAGATATAACAGGTGTAACAAAGAGCAGATGAAATAGAATAAGGTCTTTTCTGTATTCTGTAAGATGCAAACTTGGAAAAAGTGGTGGAGACTCAGAAAAATTCAGTGGAGAGAATTGCATACAAAAACTAACTAGATATACGGTATGAGAAGCAACGGAATAATCTATAGAATAATTTCTGGCTACAAAATCCAGCCTGAAGTGTGATTTAGGACCGGAGATACACTTTAGTTAATATAACTTGAGAATTATAGAAAATTACGGAGACATCTAAATCTGAAAATGCAGCTGCTTCTATTATCGTCATACATTCCAGTGACTCCAAATATGTGCTCTCTTACAAATGGCCATGGAACTGTACAAATGGAAACCATCCATGAATGATCTTGAGTAGTACCCTGGGGACCTAAGGATCTGTTAAGAACCCATGAAATATAAATAAAATGTATATCTTTAGGAATCTCCTTTCATCCAATATATTCTTAGCAAAACTGGCATTGCTGGATATCTTTTTCAAATGTGAGTTCAGTCAAGGATGCTCAGCATGATCTTGAAACAAAGCTCACAATCTCTTCCACATGACTGATATCGTGGGATCATATCATAATTATAGTTTTTGTGTAAATGAAATATTAAGGATACCTACATATTAGTATGTAAGCATCATTGTAATCACATGCCATTTCGTGTAGAACATCTGTCCAGAAATCTTGAGACTTTACCTATCCAAAGTATACTGCCTGGCTGTATGCATACAGAACTCAGCAGCACCCAGTGCTCCCCAGGAGATGCCATAACGTGCATTATTCAAGCAGCCAAAAGGTCCCTGTGAGAAGAGAAAGACATTATAATTCAGAGAAGGAATTTATTAATATTCCTTCTATTCCAAAAAGGCACTGACTTCCAAGGATCATCCACATGATTTGCATCTACCATCTGTTTACTAGCTCTGTGTTCAAGCTTACAAATGAGACTGCCCTAAAGTTTATTTTACATATTAAGTCCCTTTTAAAATAATGTCATAAATCACTTTGTCTGTGAAATTAGCATTTGATATGACTAAGGTTTTTTTGAAGGAGGTTGTTCAAAGACAGGACCTCATAATATAAATAAATATGGAATACTAGATTTATATTTGTTCCTTAGTTGTACAGTAGTACTTATTGTTGCAATGCAATTTACACATTCATAATGAAATAAGCCCAAACCTTATAGCTAAATCATCTAGAAATACTGTTAAGCTTGAACTAAAATATATTTTCAATCTTTCTCAACATTCCCTGGTAATTAACTTGGGCTAACACCCCTTGTAGCATTCCTGGTCACTGTACCATTCACATGCCAATGAGTATCACATGGATTGTGGAGAGATCTTACTGCGAGTCCAGACACTTTGGGTAGTAGATTCTCTTCAGGCACTTCTACATCTTCCATAATAATCATCCCAGTAAGAGAGGCCCGTAGTGAAAATTTGCCCTCAATCTTTGGGGTAGAAAGACCTTTCATTCCTCGTTCCAATAGGAAGCCCCGCATTTTGCCATCATCACATATAGCCCACACTACACATAGGTCAGCCATCGGAGAATTAGTGATCCTAAAAAAAGAGCAAGTATATTGTCAATGTCTGGTATGCCTCAACACAGGCCTTATAAAAATCAAGTTAAAATTCAAGTAACTACAAAAAGGCACACTCTAGAGGGGAAAATACAATGTGAAAACCATCTCCGAACAGAGCAAAGCTTAGGTGGTATTTAATCTTCCAGAAATAAAATTTAATTCAGTCCTCTTCTCTCAAATCTGTCACCATAATTATCAGGGGCTTAAAGTTTTACCACTATTTCAAAATAATCCAAGTGTCCTAGGTTACTTCCCTCTTGTGATCTGCATACATGAGGACAAGTGCAAACCTCACCAAGTCTTGGAACCATTGAGTGTGTAGGTCTTCCTGGAAGGGTTGTACTGGGCCCGAGTCTCAATGCTACCAGGATCACTTCCATGGTTAGGTTCTGTAAGCCCAAAACAGCCCAGCAACTCTCCTTTAGCTATGGTAAAACAAAACATCAAAAGATCAGTATAGCAACTCCTAAATTATCCTTCTCACTTCTTCACAAGTCTTGTTATTTAAACAACTTCACAGGGATAAATCTACAGTGGTACCTTGATACTCAACCACTTTGAAACTCATCAAACTCAACATATTTTGATCTGAAAATTTTGTCCCAGTACTCATTCTTTGTTTGGTACTCAATGCACAAGCTAGAACTTAATTTCAATTTCAATTCAGAATAGAGCTGGAAGAGTCAAACTTGTCAGTGTCCGGCTGCCTAGTGATTCACTAAATTATTCCTGATGGGAAAAATTGTTTGATATTCATTGTTTTTGGTACTCTTGCGCCTCCTGGAATTAACAATGAGTAGCAAGTTACCATTGTACTATGGATCCTAGTAGGCAAAAAAATTCACAAATTCTATCAATCCTTCTGGATTATAGTATTGTATACTGTAATTTACTTTTAAAAAAGAGTATTCTTTAAATAAACAGCCAAAACTATCTTAGTAAACAATATGATAAAAAATCAGCAGAACCAAAAAGAAAAAAATTGAAGCTGGTCTAAAGCTGATCTAAGCAGAGCCAAACCAGAAGATGGAAGGAAAGTACTGGGAAATGGGAAAAGAATGAAGTAACAATTAACTAAAACATGAAATTAAAATATAATTTTAATAGGTAAAATAGAATAGGTAAACTGTAAAAATAAAATTATTAGTGTTAAATAAAAAGTTTTTTTAAAAAAACTCAACCAAATTCTAACTGAAGGATGAGAAGAACCTGGAAAAGAATTACTTCACTGTTTTTCAGAACAGTGAATGAGATACTATAAATGCCAAAAGTGAAAAAAGGAAGAGATTTGGGATATTCAAGGAAACAAAACAGTAATACTACTGTCTTCTATGTGAATAAAGGAGATAATTATAATTTTGTCTTGCGCAAGTTTTAATTGTTATTTCCAAAGCTGGCAAATCAAAAGACTGTAACTAGGAAATTTTCTAAAATGCAAAAGATAGAATACAAATAGATAAAAAAGAGAGAATTTCTAGTACATACTATAACTCCTCTAAAATATTTTTTAATAATCAAATGTAAGAATATTAATATAATCTGCGAAGCACACGTTTTTAGGACATACAGAATGCTGAGATGTCAGCTGGCTGGATAGGAGAAGATAAAATTGGTTCCCTTTGGGATTTGGGCAAGTTTAAATATGATGTGAATGCACATGCATACACATATGTATGCATGTTTGTGTAATAATAATAGCACAAGAGATAAAAACATACCAATGTTGGTATAACTACAGAGTAAACTTCTGCATTCAGTCTTCTAAACTATTAACTCACCCAGGCCTGGCAAATATTTCTGCTTTTGCTCTTCTGTCCCATATGCATATATAGGATGCATCACCAAAGATGACTGAACACTCATGACTGACCGATAGCCACTGTCTACCCTCTCAATCTCCCTGGCCAGGAGTCCATATGCAACATAAGTGGTCCCTGCACAGCCATAACCTAAGGCAAAAGAATGGAGAATTGATCATAAACCCATCTGTGTCAAGAAATCAGTTGT
Organism: Protobothrops mucrosquamatus; assembly: GCF_001527695.2. Lineage (NCBI taxonomy): Eukaryota > Metazoa > Chordata > Lepidosauria > Squamata > Viperidae > Protobothrops > Protobothrops mucrosquamatus. Next base: position 330,477 of record NW_015386515.1, on the reverse strand, counting down.
AACCCTCTTAGGTAACTCTCCTGAAAGATCCTATCTGCCAAATATTTAGAAAGAAACAAGAAAATAAAGGGAATAATTTATTTTAGCAGAATAGTGTCCTAATATCCAAGAAACCTCAAAATGTATTTTATATCTTACAGATATAAGATAATTGTTACATTTTCAAAGTCCCTAATATGAACTAAAATCAAGTTTTACTTAGTCTCTAAAACTAGAAACCCTTATATTTCAAATATGATAAATGATTGGCAATTTCTAAATCTGGATTTTAAAATTTTGTATTTTAATTTTTGTAGTCAAGCATTTCACAATTCATAACAGAGCATTTAAAAACAAAATCTAATATTTAATTCTGCAAGATAAGCCAAAACCAGACTAGCAGCACAATCAAAATACATCATATTGTTACTTTTCAAAACACTTCAAAATATACTTCCTAAATTCTTTCATTCATTGATTTTAACTATATTTCTCTTATAGGACAAATAAAAAATATTAAATAATAAATTAAACTGTAGATAAAACTTTGAAGTCACTGACTGAATACAAATGCAAACCAGCAGAAACAAAGAACTGATCAGTCAAATAAAAGAGGTATACAAATACCTAGAAGGTGATGGAGATGATTTATCAAATACTTAAACTACAGCTGAAATGGAGACATGATAAATTTTGAACTTCTCCTCCCAAGAAACATGAAAAAGTTCTGAAAAACCCTCCATTTCTGCTACAGATACAATGGGCTCACCCACGTCATGAAAAATGTTTAACAATACCTTTGATGGTTGGGCCCAAGATACCAAGGGTCCCCATCTCTGACACAATTTCCCGGTGAAAGACTAGAATGAAAATAGAAGATAATAAAAGAATGTAATTTACAACATTATAAGCAAAACCTACTGTAAGAAATATGCATAAAGTATCTATATTTCTATATTTCTCAGAAGCCTGGTATGCAATATAGAGACATGTTATAATACTGACAAGTAACTTTGATAATTATTAGAGCCCCAAAGTCAGCAATTACTGAATTTACATTAAAAACAGTATTCCATTTTAATAGCAATAGCACTTAGACTTATATACCACTTCATATGTCTATGGAGATTCTCAGTCATCCAGATGATGGTTGTCCCAAAGGCAACTGGACTTTGTTTTTTGTTGAAGATGTTTCGCTTCTCTTCCAAGAAGATTCTTCAGCTCTGACTGGATGGTGGAGAATGGAAGGATTTATACTCCTTGCAGACAACTGGTCATTTGCATTCATCTGCTGTCTGCAAGGAGTATAAATCTTTCCATTCCCCACCATCCAGACAGAGCTGAAGAAGCTTCTTGAATAAGAAGCAAAACATCTTCAAAGAAAAACAAGAAAGTCTAGTTGCCTTGTGAAATACCACTTGGGAATACCATTTCATAGTGCTTTACAGCACTTTCTAACCATTTTATAGAGTCAGTATATTGCCCCCAACAATCTGGATCCTCATTTTACCAACCTCGGAAGAATGGAAGGCTGAGTCAACCTTGAGCCAGTCAGGATCGAACTCCAGGCTATGGGCAGAGTTAGCCTGCAATCCTGCATTCTAGGGCAGTATGGTGGCTCAATGGTTAAGACACTGGGCTTGTCAGCTAGAAAGCCGACAGCTTTGAGTGCCACATGAGAAGGTGAGCTCCCGTCCTTGCCCCAGCTCCTGCTAACCTAGCAATTTGAAAGCATGCAAATGCAAGTAGATAAATAGATACCACTTCAGTGGGAAAGTAACAGTGCTCCATGACATCATACTAGCCACATGATCATGGAAATGTCTTTGGACAGCGCTAGCTTAATGGCCAAGAAATGGAGATGAGCACCACTCCTACAGTCAGCAACAATTAGCGGAGTAAAATCTGCAGGGATCCCTACCTTTATTGCATTCTAATCACTATGTCACCACAGCTCTAAGGGCAGGTAAGATTGCATATGAAATAACACAGACAAAATGTATATTCTTTCAAGTGAGTCTTGACTCCTAATTCTAGATTAGTTCATGCAGCTTTCTTGGCAAAATTTTCAGAAATGGTTTGCCTTCATCATCTTCCTAGGACTGAGTGTGAGAGAATAGCCCAAAACCACTAAGCTTACTTTATGCCTAAGGCAAGATAAAAATAAGGCAGGATCTCCTGGTGTCTTTCATCATTACACCAAACTAGCTCTCACTGATTTATACCCACACATATTTTCATTTCTGATACCTAGATAGGTGTCATTTTCTGAGAACATGAATATCTGAAAGGAAATCAAAGTACACTTAACTCAGAGATACTGCCACTCCCTTTTGAAAATTGATCCCAAAGGTGCCTTTTCACGAGGCAACTGAACTTTGTTTTTCTTTGAAAACATTTCGCTTCTCATCCAAGAAGCTTCTTCAGCTCTGACTGGATAGTGGGGAATGGAAGGATTTATACTCCTTGCAGATAGCTGGTCATTTGCATTCTTTTAGTCATTGAGGCCACCTGGAGATTTATGTGTCACCAGTCACCCGAGTAGTACAAATGAGTATGGAGCTTCTTGGAATTGCTGAAAGGACTGTGTTGTAGAATGAAGATAGATGATGTCGTATCCCTCCTCCTCTGTTGAGAGAGGGCTGTTCAATTTTGACCCCTTTGACTCCTCTTTCAAACCAATGGTTCTCTCTGAGCAGAATGTCTTTGAAAGAGTGGCCTTTGTCTTTTAAATGCAATGGGCTGCTGAATCTTGTCCTGATGGGTTTGTTCTCCAATGTTGTGCCACACATTTATGAAGTGGTTGTTTTGTTTTCGTGGGTTTGAAGTGTGCACGTATGTTGTGTTAGCTGAAAATCCTCCTGAGCTTTTCCGATATTCCTGCAATGTATGGAATGACAATGTTGCTTCGTTTATTGTTTTCTTGTCTGTATGGAGGAGCATCTGCTGGATCTTCTTTGGGATTTGATGCAGGCCCACTTGGGATAGCGACACGTTCTGAGGGCTTCCTTGGTGTGTTTTAGTTCTTTTTCTTTCCCATCTTTGCTGGTAGGCAGACCTTCAGCTTGGTGGTGCAGGGTTCTGATAATTCCCATTTTGTGCTCTTGTAGACAGCATCTTAGGTGACAGAACGAACCTCAGCCCAGACCACATATGTGCCATGCTGGACCTCTGCCTCACAACTACCTATTTTAAATACATTGAAGGTTTGTACAGATAAATATGGCTACATCATGGGTTCACCTGTGTCCCCCATTGTGGTCAATCTCTACATGGAAGAGGTAGAAACCAAAGCCCTAAACTCCTTCACAAGAATTCCACCCACTCACTGGTACAAGTATGTGGATGATATTTGGGTCAAGATTAAAAAACAGGAATTGGAAGCGTTCACCAAACACATCAAATTCACATGGGAAGATGTTAAGGAAAATAGTCTGGTCTTCCTGGACTGTGCAGTACACATTAAAACAGAAGCCTTAACATTGAAGTTTACAGAAAACCCACAGATACAAGTCAATATTTACATTTTGATTCTCACCACCCACTGAAGCACAAAATGGGGGTTATCAGAACCCTGGATCACTGAGCTGAAGGGTCTGCCTACCAGCAAAGATGGGAAAGAAAAAGAACTAAAACACATCAAGGAACCCTCAGAACATGTAGCTATCCCAAGTGGGCCTTCATAAAACCCAAAAAAGACCCAGCAGGAGCTCCTCCATAACAGACAAAGAGGAAAACAATAAACGAAGCAACATTATCATTCCATACGTTGCAGGAATATCAGAAAATCTCAGGAGGATTTTCAGCCAACATAACATACATGCACACTTCACAACATACATGCCAACACAATATATGTGTACATACACTAAGGCAGAAGCATGTCCACCCCAAGGATAAAACACCCAGACACAAACTGAGCAATGTCATATATATAGTACAATGTAGTGAGCCATGTGCAAATCTGTATAAGCCCATCAGGACAAAAGTCAGCAGTCCATCTGCATTTAAAAGACAAAGGCTGCTCTTTCGAAGACAGCAAAGTCCATATTTTGACAGAGAGGACCGTTCGTTTGAAAGAGGGGTCAAAAAGGCCATCTATGTCAAAACTGGGATGGAGGAGGGATACGACATCATCTATCTTCAGTCTATAACACAGTCTTTTCAGCAGTTCCAAGAAGGCTCCACAACTATTTGCACAACTCAGATGACTCTGACGACACAGATAAAGTCCAGGTGGCCTCAATGACTCTTTAAAAGAATGCAAATGGTCAGCTATCTGCAAGGAGTATAAATCCTTCCATTCCCCACTATCCAGTCAGAGCTGAAGAAGCTTCTTGGATGAGAAGTGAAATGTCTTCAAAGAAAAACAAGAAAGTTCAGTTGCCTAGTGAAAAAGCACCTTTGGGATAACTATGACCAGGATGACTGAGAATCTCCATAGACATTTATCCAAAACAATAGTACTGCCATCCAAGTCACTGAATAAGTAACGTAGCTATTTAATGTATTGGTACATTCAGCAAATGCCAAACAGGGGGTTCTCTATTTCTAAAGGGTGAATGTCATGTTATGTAAAGCAATAATAGACAATCTATTGCCCTACATATGTTTTGAATTTCAATTCCCATCAGCCTCAGCCCAGCCAGCAGTTCCAAGGGATTGTAGAAGCTCAAAGCCTCAAAGTATGAAGAACACCACATTGTTAATACAAAGTTACCTTCATTTCGATTGGCCATAAGGATCCTGGGCATCAACTTTTCTTGGCAATAGGCACGAAGTGAGTCCCGCATCATTATTTCCTCCTGAGTCAGGAGCCTTTCTAATTGTAGGGCATCACACCAGTCAAACTGGGCTTTTGGAACTGGAGGAAGAAAGCTAGAACTAGCCTGAAGAATAAAAGGACTGATAAAGAAATTCCCTCACCAGTATGAGAGGTACCATATAAGGCCTGCTGAAGTAATTGGAGTACATAGTCCAACAATTCTCCCAACAGACAGTAACATGAACGCAATCGAAAAGTTGTGTAATTGGCACATGCAAACCTGTGTAAAACTCTGCCTGCAAATCTATGCGTTTCTAGTCCAAATCCACACCTTAATTATTATACCATATGGCTCTGAAATATACAGGTCATAGTTATATTCTATAACTATAATTGTTATTTATACACTGAGGTTGACAGCTTGGTGGGACTTATTTCTGGGAACACACATATACAAAATTATCAATTGTGATAGTGGCAGTAATGGTTTGTATCTTCTAGAACAGAATATCCAGGACCAGTTTTTGAGGGAATAAAATATTTTAGTTATCTAATCAAAATCTAATCTATATCTATTAGATGCATAGATCCTTGGACACTCACATCCTTCCTCAGACCCACCAAATTAATGAAAAGGAATTAACAGATTGTGTATCTTATACAACAGATCAAACAATTTTCCAATTTTTCTCAATGTAAGGATCTATGAACTAGGAGGAATGCAGTTTCAAGAGTGATTGGAAATTATGAGCTCAGATATGCAGCTCTACATCATAACTGGAAAGAAAGAAGAATCTGTTTACCTTTTGATCCGTTTACCAAAGGCTTCCCTTCTTTTTCTGTAACACAAATGACAAAATAAGCCCATTTCTCAGTCCAACTGTTTCTTTTGTGCTCCTTCTCCATAAAGTCCAAGAATCCTAAATAGGTTTATTTGTCTCTTAGCCGTGGCCCTACTAACTCTACCCTCACCCGATAGCAAAAATCAGTCACTGACCTTTTGGCACAGGTGCACTTGTGCTCTGTGCTCGAGTATCACAGAAGTTTGTGACACTGCCTCTGCATTGCAGAAATAGCCTGCTAGGTAACCTTAGCGCCATGGAGGATAAATCCTGGAAAAGGTCAAATGGAGAAAACTGTAAGCTTTTAAGTCGTGAAAATCACTGGAGTGTTCAACTAAGTGCAATTGTCCTCCTTCTCCAAAAAAATGCTGGAATAGAAGAATGATGATACCCATAACTCAGTTCAGTTTTATTTATAACACAGAAGCAAGAATTAAACTAAAGCACCACATACTAAATAAACAAGGAACAGTCCCTAGGATTAAAGAAACAGCCAAATAAAGTGAGGGGGAAAATGGGAAAAGGTATTCAAGCAGTACACCATGGACCAGGTGTAAATTAGGAAAACAGAGGATATGCGAGGCCGAGGATATGAATCCTATCCAACTTTGCGGGAAGGGCCTAGCGCTCTGCAGAGCAGAAAACACAACTCGTGCGTTTTCTTTTGGGGGACGCGGTTATTATAGGCGCCTATTCCCCATTAGGGGGAAAAGAGAAGGGACCCGTCGGAGATTTCCCCGCTCCTACAAACAAGTGCTGGGAGCGCCACTGATTTCAGGGTCAGCACTTCAACCCGTACTTTAAAAGAATACTGACCGAGATTGGGGCTGATCGAGGCTTTGCTTCTTCAGGGTTTGCTCCCAGCTTTTTCGCGGAAGACTGACAGGCCGGCAGGTGACGTGACGTCTCCTCCCGGGTTCACCACGGCCCCTCCTTAGGCCAATGGACTTCGCCTGCCCTTCCTTCTTAGCCGCGCGAGGCGACGCGCTCCTCGCCCATTGGCCAGGCAGAGGAGGCGTGTAGCCACGACGCACGCGGCGGGGGAAGGGGGGCTCGGTGGCTGGGAAAAGGAGGGGAGGGAGGAATCCCATAGCGGCTCAGGCGGCAAGCGCTGGGATTCTGCTGATGTGCACGTTTCATACATTTGTCTCACCGTTCCTTGACAGTTTTTTTTTCACCCAGTCTGTATTGTTGTTTATTATTTTGCTTGTTTGCCTTATTTAACACACATATAACACCTTTCAAAAGTTTCTAAAATCGTACCTTTTCTCGCTGGGCATCAATCTTGGTAATAGCTATGCAGCTTAAAGGAGTGTTTCTTTGCATAGTGTGGAGGTCTTGGTTCACAGACAATATGGGGGTGGGTGAATGCCTTCGAGTCATTATTGACTTTGGCGACTGCCTGGACTAGTCCTTGCAGTTAGGGCTTAGACCGCAGGGGTAGGCAACCTTGGCTCTTTTATGACTCGTGGACTTCAACTCCCAGAATTCCTGAGCCAACCATGCTGGCTCAGGAATTCTGGGAATTGAAGTCCACGAGTTATAAAAGAGCCAATCCCTGGCTTAGAGAAAATAACTAGCCCAAAGTCACGCTGGCTTTATGCCTCAAGCAGAACTACAACTCTGAGTCTCTCGGATTCTAGCCTGGTGCCTTAACTATTGCACCAAACTGGCTCTCTCGAACACTTTATCCTTTAATAAAGGTGGGATGGTAGCCTGAGCTTTCACATTAACCTGAGCCCTTTCGCATTTTTAAGGGCTGGTTCATTCCTTATGGGCAAATGCCTTTGAGCATGCTTCATTGCTGGCAAAGTGCCTCTGAAAATGCCAGAAACCGTTGTTTGTCTTCATTATAAAGTTTGCATTTCACAACATCTCCAGTTTTATCCATGTCTAGTTTTGCTGGTTGCAGCTGGGTTGGCTCCGCCCTCCTTTCCACCTCCCCATTGGTAAGCCGCCAGGAGGTGGTCGATCGTTTTCCTCAACCTCCTCCCCCCTTCCAAGTTAGGAAAAAATCTGGTTGCTTACCGGTATTGTGTGTGCTCAGCCTGTAAAAATTAGGTGGTCTGCTCGTACTGTGCTTCTAGTGTGAATGCACAAAATACTTGTTAAAATGGATTCTTTAAGCATAGACACCCTTCTACTATTATAGTATTCCATGTTTATGGTTACTTTTAGTCTATGCATGCAGGGCAAGATGAGCAAAAAAATGGCTCATGAATAAAACAGATGCCTTTTTTAAAGTTATTTTTGCAATTCAAACAAACAACTTAATAGAGATAAATGCTTAGAACCTTCCAGTAAGTTCTCCAGGGTGGATGTTGTTTGGCTTTTCCCTTTTTATATAAGTAGTGTACATATTTCTCTAGATTTCTTTTTTATACCTAAATCAGGAATATTGTACAAGAGTTAGGGACAATTAAAGCTCCCTGCCTAATCTGTTTTATTTGCTTTGCTAAGCAATAAGGGGGAACAGAGCATTCCCCCTTTTAAAACTGTATAGAAAAAGATTTGTTGGTTCAAATTCCAGAGTCAGAGTACAAAGCCACTTTTTTAAATATTTAATTTTACATTTAATTTTAATAGTTAAAAACTGGTGTATGTTGAAGTGGAAAATATTCATACATAAGAGAAGTAATCTATTTAGAATATTTTAGATCCTAATTTACAGCAACACTATTAGCAGAATAACAGAGTTGGAAGGGACCTTGGAGGTCTTCTGGTCCAACCACCTGCTGAAGCAGAGAATTTATATGATTCTGGACAAATGGCTGTCCAATCTCTTCTTTAAAAAAATCTGGTATTGGTGCACCCACAACTTCTGAAAAAAACTGTTCCGCTGATTTATTGTTCTCACTCTCAGGAAATTTCTGTCTTTTGTAAGTTTCCATAAGTTATTTCTTGTCTTGCTTTCAGGTGCTTTGGAGCAGAGGTCCCCAATCTTTTGGGCACCAGAGACCGGTTACGTGGAGAAAGGTTTTTCCGCGGACCGGAGGGGGCATGGTTTTGTGTGCTGCCTGCATCCTGCAGATGGGGCTTTGCTTGTTTGTGTGGACCAGTTGCTGGCATGCCGCAGCCTGGTACTAGTCCATGGACTGGGGGTTGGGGACCCCTGCTTTGGAGAATAGGTTTCCCCCCTCTTCTTTATCACAGCCCCTCAGCTATTGGAAGACTGCTATCATGTCACCCCTAGTCCTTCTTTTCATTAGATTAGACATACCCAGTTCCTGCAACTGTTATTCCTGTGTTTTAGCCTCTAGCCCTCTAATCATCTTTGTTGCTCTTCTCTGTACTCTTTCTAGAGTCTCAATATCTTTTTTGTACTATGGTAACTAAAATTGGATGCACTATTCCAAGTCTGGTCTTACTAAAGAGTATAAGCACATTTCATTCTTTATGTTTCTCTTGGGTAGAAAGCTTTTTGTACAATGATCAGTTTGGGCCAAATCTAGACTTATACAGTATTTGATCCATCGTGTTAATGACATATTTTTCAGGTAATGATTTTTAAAATCTAAATTTCTTTCTCACAATCTGGCAAGTCAACATATCCAAAGAGGAAAAGTATCAATGAATGAAGGGAAATGTACGTGTTCCAGGGTAATAATACACTCTGCTAGAGAGAAGTTCCCTGAGGAAGGACTCCAGCATGAGTCCAAAAGCTCAGAAGACTAAACCTCTGGTCCCAGTGACCAACCCCGATTGGATCCTGCAAAAGTATCAATGTTATACATGCACCTTGTATAAAATAAACACTTCTTCCCTTCATCTTTTCATCCTCAATTTGAGCTTTTAATATTATGGCAAACCACATTTTCACATTTTAGTATTATGCCAGACCATTTTTATTTTATCCCTTCAAAATAATTAAAGACACAGAATCCAACCCAAGTGTGCATGTTTGAAGTTAGGAACTTTTCTCCATCCTCATATAATTGCTGTGTTCACAGAGTTTGTCTAACCATAGTTTACTCAGCTCCTGCATGTTTCTGCATTCATACTAAATCATAAATGAATCACATTAGTTTGCTAGTCTATGCCAGCCCTGCCTTAAGACTTTCATTCCTGTCCATGATTGATTTTCCTTCTCAGTCTCATTGGCAAAGGCCATGCAATCCTCTTTTTAAGGTGTCTCTCCTCTCAATGGCAAAACACTGTTAGCCCTCAATACTGTATCAGAACAGAGTCTGCTGCCAGACCCCCTGAGACCTCCTAATACAGTGATGGCGAACCTTTTAGAGACCGAGTGCCCAAACTGCAACCCAAAACCCATTTATGCATCGTCGGGTGCCGGGTGGGTGTGGCCCATTGGGTGGGCGTGGCTGCGGTGGTAACGGCAGACTGGGTGGGACTAAAAAGTTCAATCAATTCCAACTTTGCAAGATCTTTTTTTCCCCCGCGAGAAGTTGAAATTGACTGATTGATTGAATCTTTTTTTTTTTTGCACACGGCGGCGGAGGCCTAAAGCGAAAAGGTTTTATAAAACCCAGCGGAAGGCCTAGGACTGGGGCGACGGCGCGTGTGCCCACAGAGAGGGCTCTGAGTGCCGCCTCTGGCACCCGTGCCATAGGTTCGCCACCACTGTCCTAATACAAAACCAAGGCAAGCTATCAATCTGTATTTATGCTTTTCCCCAGCTGAAAGCTGCCCACTTTTTTGGATGTCCTGTCCTTACAGAGCAGAGTTGGAGCCCAAAATATCAGCTGGAGGCTGGTGTGGCTGGGGGAAGCAAGATGAAGGTAGAGTCCACAGTCTAACTCCTCCACACACTTCAGAGGATTTCTCCATTTGCTTCTGGCATCATTAGAGTCAGCCATGTCAGAAGAACTGAGGGCTTCCTTCCAAGTGCATGCTTAGTCACGAAGCCATTATCTCTCAGTTTCCATATGCAAGCACGGATTACGATCATATATCCTGAGAATTGCTCTCCATGTACCAGTGAAAAGAAATCAACGCTTTCCTAAAGACTTTTAACATATGAAAAGAAGTAAAGCACACAGGTACAGTAAATGGCCATCTTGGCTGGGGGCCATAGGTTTGTAATCCAATAGTTAGTTTTATTAACTCTCCTAAGTGCTGGGTTTTCTTGAAAACTTAATATGGCAACTTAGCCAGAAAAATGACTAAACTGGGGAGGTAGGAAGCACTTAGGGGGCTTCAAAGAGAAATAGTGGAAAACAACTCATTAGTCCGCTTCAGAGAAATGGGTGTTTTGTGATTATGATATCTACCATTGTAGAGATTTTACAAATAAAACTCCACACCCTTCCCACCCCCACCATGCCTGTAGCCTTTTTCTGATAGTGTGCACAATATGAGCCATGAAGGTTCATTTCCTTTATAATCAATGGAGTATGTATTTTTATTTCTTATACAATACTGTATCACCTTCTATATTATGAATGTTGCTCCAAGGTTCCTTTTCAGTCATGACCTTAGCCTGATGGTATTTTGAGCTAAAGGGTATAGAAAAATTCTTTCAAAACTCAGTAAGCCAGACTACTTTAAATTTGCATATGTAAAACTGGTGATTCACTGCCTGTTAGATCTGCAGATAGTTTTCTTAGAGACATCCCAAAACTCGAACTTTATTTACCAAGACCTTTCTGTAATTAGAGCCTGTGGAAGTTAGTGAGGTATTCTAGAAGTATATTTTAAAAATTGCATTATGTATTGCACAAAGTCTTAAAGGGCTTTGAGATGCAATGATATAATCTTTATTGGAATATAATCCAACTAAATTTAATACAAATTACTTCTGAGTAGGTACATATGACTGCAGGCCCTGATGGGTTTTAAATTGTAGTTTTTAGATACTAAACAATCTTCTCCCCCCCCTTCAATAAAATAGCTATGAAAAATATTTTTACTAATAACCTTGGTTGTTGAAAGTGTTAGAAAATTGGAAATTATATGCCTTCCTTTAGTTCTTATATTTGTAACATGCATATAATATATATTATAGTTTGATCTATTTTTTTACTTCAACAACAGTCCAGATTAGAACTATTTGGTCCACATTATTCCTTTCAAGGGGTAAAATAATATTTTACTGGTAATAATTCTATTTTCTAAATAAACTAAATTCATATAAATAACATATGATTATATATATAATTTATATAAATATATATAAAATATAAATAAATGAAAGGTGATTACTGACTGAACTGTGAATTCATCCTTATCTCTCTTATTTAAAGAAAGTAACTAATAAATGTGCTGCAAACAAGTTGATTATGTTTAATCCTAATCCAGCTGCAGCTTGTTCCTTCACTAGTCACACCCCCTTCTTTTGATTGGTTTAGGTAGCTTCATTTAGTCTTCTGTCTTGTTCAAACTGACAAACGAAGGAAAGAATTAAAAGAAGAAAAATATTGATGGTAACACCTAAAGTAAAAGGTTTGCTCTTGAATAAGGGAAGTGGTGATGTTTTTATGAGAGAGTAACAGCAAACTTTTATACCTAAGAAGAAGTGTGTAGCTAGAAGTAAGCAAAGATTTGAGAGATGTGATACTACCTTATTATTTTTTCTTTTCTTTCAGGAATATAGCTTTTTATAAGCCATGGCTTTTGTGGAGGCTGTGTTACCCCCAGCTGGTATCCTGGGAGGGTTTAACCACTTCCAGGATATACAATCTGAAAGTTTCCAGGTGAGAAGTTGTGGGGGATGCTGGCTCAAGGTGGCCTCTGGTAAGAATTAAAAATGTCTGAAGGGAGGGAAGGTGCTAATAAGTATGGGCTCCCAGTTGGACCACGGCTGTTTCTTAACAGTATCAAGGTTCCTTTCCAGAACAGATCTGGCAAAGTATTGTAAACCTTTGTATTTTAGGAGTTCCCCTAGCCAGATGGTGGAAAGAGTAGGAGACATTCTTGGTCTTACCCCATTATAAAGAAAGTAGTCTAACAGAAAGTTTTGGGCACCAAGTTTTCCTTCTGAAGGGAAGGCAGGATATAATGCTAATTAAATAAATAGAAGTTGGTGATTTTGGAGTGCTTGTGTTTGTTCAAGCTTCAGTCCGAAAATGTGTAGAAAGTTTGCATGTTAGGAAAATATTTCATGATAATAAGTCTGTCTGGGAGAGATAATGTCATGTAGTTTTAGGGTGTTTTTCTCACCTTAAATTAAGAGATGTATGTGTGCAGACCTGGTAGATAAGACCCACACAACTAGTCAGAGCTAAAGTCTAATCAGTGGGGTAGAATCAGTGAATATAATGCTTTTCAGAAGGAACTTCCCTGAAGTCTTCTGGAGCTGGAGATTATCACAACTATTGATATAATCCTGTAACCAATGTGAAAGGGACAAAATGGCCCTTCTCTCATTGCCGGTATTTATTGTTTGTAAGACACATACATTTATTCATAATTAAATCATGATTTAAACTGAGTACAGTGCTATGGTTTTAAGCCTCACACTGGCTGAACCACAAGCTAATTGTAAGAGCTGAATTCACACTTCATGCTAGCTTGCAATGCATGTATAGCTTTATTAGTCTTACATTGATTATGTATCATAGCTTATTTTTAAAGTCAGTTTCTCCATGTTTTTGACTGGAACACTGTATAGAAGAAGAGACATTTATACTGTCTGCCTAAATTGCAAACAATTATCACCTGTCCTTTGACTCTTAATTGTGGTAGGATTAAGGTTCTATTGGTGGTAGGGAGGAAAAGGGGTCTTGTTCCACTAGGAAAGCAGAAGTCACAAGAAAAAAAACATAGCCATTGTGTAGTTTAAAATGGCCAAATTCCAAGCAGAAGCCATTGTATTATAGATGTTATATCTTAATTGAAATACTATATTGTAAATTGTATACATGTGGTTATGTTTTTGTACAGTAACTGTACTATTAATTTTAAAAAATGTAGTTTAGCCATAAAGAAAAATATTACATGCTTACAAAATAATAGTTGAGTGATAAATATATATTCAGGTCTAGTAAAATGTGGCATGTGGTGTGCAGTATTAATTTTCAGGCTGATCTTATTTTAAAAAAAGCACAGGAAAACAAGGAATTCAAAAAATAGGATGAGAATCTGTCTCTCTGACCTGGAGAAACCTGAAACTCCAGGTCACAAATTTGTTGGATTTTTTTTCCTATAGCCTCTTGCACTCTGCTCCTATAATTCTGCTTGTTAATACTGGTAGCAGTATCTCTGGTTCTATGAACAGTTTGATTTGCTTTTCTTACTGTAGAGAACTGTAATGATCCCTAGAGGAGTTGCAGATTGTCTTTTAGCTGCCATTGCTTCACACAGGAAACTAATCTTATTATTAACACTATTAATATTAATAATAAACACTATTTATTAGTAGTACTATTTTAGGTTTTAGGGTCCCAGTAAGTGTTTTCTTCTTATTTAAATGTTCTTTGCTTGATCTTTTTAGTCCTCTGTATTTTACCAATCATTAACCTTAATAAGAGTTATATACATGTTACTTTGGCATCATAATATTTAGTATGTAAAGAGTTTTTATTCACAAAATAGTTTTATAATGTCAATTAGTTTTTAATACTAAGTTTTCCTAGTCTTATCTGCGTTTATAGCATAGTGTTCATGTTTTTAATTTCTCCTTTCTAGCATCTCATAATTTCATAAAATGGTGGTCAAAGATCATAATAAATTTAAAGTGATACTTTATCATACATTTTATAGTTGCAGGTCAGAGCCTGAATATAAGCAGTGGAGATACTGTATTTATGTAGGGTTGCCAGGTGTCCACTATTTGAGTGGACAGTCCACTTTTTTCACATTATGTTCACTATTTTTTTTCACAAAATAGTGGACATTTTTTTTATTCAAAAGCTTTATGATGAAATGGTACGTAATCTAAAGCTGTACAGTCTACTTTTTTTACTACTTAACCCCCCCCCCCCCGCTTGTCCGCTATTTTTTGGAA
>NW_015386515.1:262820-315886 GCF_001527695.2 Protobothrops mucrosquamatus | reverse complement strand
ATTTATGGTGTCAGATCCAATTTTGGGAAGAAATGAAATAAATTGTTGCTTCTATATTAATTACCGTGTTATAATAATATACAGATCATAAACAGTTTTATTCTACTGTATTTACTCAATCCTTACAATGATATGATGGTCTTCAAAGAATAAATGCTGAGTATTCTACTCTTCTAATCTGCAGTCCTTGAAAATCTAGAGTAGAATAACCATAGGATGCTGTCTAAGAACCAGCCTGAAAAAAGTCTCTTGAGTAGTGAATGTTTCTGTTGCCTGTTTCTAAGGCCCAGTGAGATAACTAACATTCAGCCTCTCCCAACTGTAAGGCAGAAACTTATGCAGTCTTGTGATAATGGGCTTCTTATCTCTACCTTGATGGCAGGCTTCAGCCTGTGCCTGCCCTGGTTTCTGAAGCTCATCCATCACAACATTTGTAACCTGCTTCTGTCTTTCAATTAGTGAAAGGCACTTACTACAATGTATGAAGAGTCTGCTTACTTCCCATCAGCTTCTACCTGCATTTCATACCTGGAATGCAATTTATTTCATGAGCTATTTACTTGCTTTCTAGTGGTGGAAGACAGAAGACTGCCCTGAAACTCCATCTCTGGAGTTCTTGGAGTCAAACCAACCTGAAGGGATCCAACATGTCAAGCAGGAGCATGAGGAAGCCTATTGGGACCTTGACTTTCTCCTAAAAAATTTTTCTACCTCAGGGCAAAATGCCGGTCTTTCTCGAGTTGACCAAGAGGACCAGACCTCAGTGTCTGCTGTCTGTCAGACAGTGTCAGTTGAGGAGGAAGTCAGCGAAAAGCTCCCAGGAAGCCTCAAGGTTGCAGAAGTTCCTGGTTCCTCAAGCTCGGAAGTCCAGTTCCTGCTAAAAGAGAACTCTGTAAACTGTGCCCCGATCCTACCCAGTTATTCCCAGGATATAATAGAGCCCAATAAGAATCTAGTATTTTCCAACAATCAATTGCCACACTTTGCCCAGGGAGATCCTGTGGCTCTTGCCGCAGCAGGGCAACAGCCCAGGGAGCCCAGACAAAAATCTCTCGGGCAATATTATCATGTAACCTGTGAAGCCTATGTACAGCCAAGTCCTCACTTGCTAGGCAAACATGCTTCTTACAATCAGTTTCCACCAGCTGCAGTGGCTTCCCAGCTGCCACACTGCAGTCTGCTGAATGGTTACCATCCTTTCTCCCATAACCCATATCAAGCCCGAGTTCAAATGTACCAGACAGATTCTGTTCTCCATGCTTTGCCACTCCTTGGTTTCAGGAAACCACCATCACCTACTAGAGAAGCCATAGCCAAGCCTAAGAAAGGACACAAACAATGGTCTCACAAGCGGCCTGCTAGTCACATCTGCAGCCATCCCAGTTGTGGGAAGACATACACCAAGAGCTCCCATCTCAAGGCTCATGTTCGCACACATACAGGTAAGAAAAAAAGATATAGAGGCTGTGTGTAGCTGTGTGTTGGCTCTTGGGGCATTTTATCCTCTGCTCTGGGATCTTAGCAATTGTTCGCCTGTTGAGTCTACCTTCTGCTGTGTCTGCTGAATATCTAAAGTTTGGATGTTGCACTATGTGGTTGGCCCCCTTGCCCTGTGGTGGGGTGGGAGGAAGTGGGAGATCAATTTGGGGCTGCTTATTTCCTCAAAATTCTGTATGAATGTTAACTGTATAACTTAAAATAATGACCCTCTTTGGATCCAATGATAGCACAAGGACATAGTGGTACTATCTGTTTTACAGGAGAGAAGCCATATCACTGCACTTGGGAAGGATGTGGTTGGAAATTTGCCCGTTCAGATGAGCTGACTCGCCATTATCGTAAACACACAGGACAGCGTCCATTCAAGTGTCACCTCTGTGAACGTGCTTTCTCACGTTCAGATCATCTTTCTCTACATTTGAAGAGACACGTGTGACAAATAAACATTTTGGATTGCAATAGATATTCTAACTCACAAGGAAACCTACAGTGGGATAGTGATTGTGGGGTGAGTGGGGTATCTCTGCATGTTTCCATTTCCTACAAAGAAGGCACACCTGCCCTTGTCCCTGGGGGTATTAGCCAAGAGAATGTAATGGAGACTAGTTACCTGGTTGGACTCCCAGACTGAAGGGTTTTAGCTGTGTTATTCTATCACTACTAAAAAAAACATGATACCCATATTTTGAAACCTAAATTGGGCACTTCCGTGTCTTTTTCTTCTCTTCCTACTAAATAGCATTCAAGTTATTTCTAAGACCACAAAGCTATTGTCATCTAGGATATAGAAGAACCTTTTATATTTCATTGTCCTTGCAGTAAGAAGAGATCACTTTTTCCATAGCCTAAAACATTCCTGTAGGTATGATTTACTTTGGTTTAACGCCAGAGATATGAGAAAGGGATCTGAGGCAGCAGTGAAGCCAAAGCAATTGGTCTAGGGCATTCTTGGATATATTTTCTGAATACATGAAATTGGAATAAGGGCTAGAGTCTATAGCTATCAGTATTAAAATGAAGGCATTGAAGTTTCCCTCACTGGCAGATCCTGGAAATGAGATTTATCTTGATCTTCTATTAGGATCAAATGTTGAAGGAGCTGATGGAGTAGTCCTTTCTCCTGGGCTAAAAAGTAAGAGTACAAAGGAGTTCCTTTATTGTATCTGGCATAGTTTTATTGGTGAAAAATGGACACATCTGCATGTATCAAATTATTCCTTTTTTATTATGCTTTTGTATCTTTCGAACTGAACAACCATGATGTGAAGGAGAACACAACTTTCCTTTTTTAACAGTTGTGTGCTGAAGAGTGTAATTTTTTTATGCAAATTAGACCTGCTGAAAGGTTTACATCTTGCAACTATTAAAAGGCCACCATCCAATGTCAAATGGTTTGGTTCTATTACTTTAATTGTGGGTTCACAATGCTAAGTCAAAATATAAATTGCATATTTCTGGCATAATGTTATGCGACCCAGTAGATATGATTTCCATGGTGATGGCTTAGTATATTATGTATAGTTTATTCAATAAACCATGCATAATAAACGGTTGCCTGTTGTGTTACGTGAATCCAGCAATGTATAATTGCTCTTCCTGTTCAGCTGATACAGTATGAGAAGCAAGAGACATTTGGGAAAGTGCTATGCAAAAGGTCTCAGCTGTTATCTGAATGCTTAGATGTAGCTCCAAGATAACTGACAATCATCTGTAAACCTGGAATTTTGAGAAGAAACAAAAATTACTGGCTGTTCTGAGCTGCCACAGGTCTACAGCAGCAAGGTCTTATTCTTTGTATCAAAGAAAAGTTGCAGCCTTTTTTTTTTTGGTTTTTTTTTGAGGAAATAGGTTTTCCTATGATTTTGAAGAGGCTGCAGCTGAGCCAATACTTCAGCGTTTCCTCAACAATAGAATAATCACCAAAAGATTATTTTTGGGCACCTCCAAATACTGGCTGGTCTTGCCTTTCTTACCCTCCTCAGTGGTTATGAACATTAATATTCTCGCTCCTGGAAGGACCCAAGAAAAGATACCCCTGGTCAGTGAGATAGGAGAACAGACATTTTAGCAAGTCTGCCACTTCTTTTCTCTCTGGATTTGTTTTTGCAATGGGAGAATGCAGGCTACCATGAGGGGGCTCAACCAATCTGTATCTTCCCCCTTAAAGAGAGATCTGATAGTGTTAACACACATGGGCCCCGGGTTTTGGGATGGGGTGGGGATAAATTCCTGGAGTCCCTTGGCATGTCATTGGGGCTCACTTCAATATGAAATTGCTTATCCTACGGTTCAGGAAGAAATGCCACAAAGTTGTTGCTATAGTTCCCAGATGTCCCTCCAAGATAATAGGTGAAAAAGCCTAAGAGATTTTGCCTGCCTTAGAGTGCTGGGCTAAAAGGGGAAAGTTCACTGAGGCAATAAAAAATATCTAAAACTGTCACTCATGGTCTGCTGGATGTGAGACGGAGGCAATTTTCCAGGGAGCCAATGAAAAAGCTATTGCCAGGACAATCCCAGGTTCTAGGATTAGGGCATGTGAGGAACTAGCCCTATGTTTGAGATGCATTTGGAAGGTAGAATGGTAATGGTTGGCAGTTGGTTGCCGAGCAACATGTTCCTGTGTGATGGCAACTGGCTTAGGGAGCGACTCTTAGAAGGTCTATTTGATTGGCTTGGTGGTCACTAACTGATGTCCTGATGAATCTGTCCCTGAGTGGCAGGTATCAGGTAAAGGCCTCAGTTTCACACATGCACACACAAACATTCAAATTGGCCATACAAAAATATGACATATCAAGCCAATTCTTCCAAACATTATGTTTATAACATGTTTTTATGTATGCATTGGATCACATACACAGTAATTTTGGGGTGTCATCTGATGTAGTGGTTCAATATTTCTAAATGCGTGAATAGCTTGATATTTTCTTTTTCAGGGTCTCCAGTCCATGCTTGCAAATGTATTAATTTTCTTTAAGAAAGAAATTGCCCAACTAAGGAATTGTGGACATGAATATGGCGCTGAGTCAAAGCAGCAAACTCAAGCAAAGAAGTCCTGGGTGTGTTTTAACAACTTTTCTTTGCAGCCTGATTATGAAAAAGAGCTACTGTAATTGTGAAATGGGATCTGTCAGGCCATGGGAAATATGTTACAGAAAACAGACATCTTTAGCATACTGAATAGGAGGTAGTGAAGGTAAAACTAGATACAATATTTACACTTGTCTCTTACAGGAATAGCAATACCATCACCAGTAGTGGAACCATTTGGGGCTTTTCATGGAGATAGAAGGGCCTAGACCCAGTTTTGTTTAATGGATACCATTCTAGACTGGGATTAGAGAGATCCAGGTTCAGGTTTGGGTTCTCATTCAACCATGGAGTTGGCTGATCAAATGAGCCAACAGTACTTTCAACTCAATTTACTCAGGACAAAATGGGAGATGTCCCATGTATACTGCCTTCAGCTCCTGGACAAATAGCAATACAACAATCTCTTTGTTTCCACTTAGTCCCTATTTAGCCAAAGAAGCTTTTCTCCCACTACACATCATGTTAAAAATATGGGAAGGGAGACTTGATTCACATTATATAATCAGCTGTTTCCCTGAATGAGCAGACAGGATGTATTTAACAATTTATAGACATATAAATGCTTAGATAAACACAGAACCTTGAATTTTTAGCCAACAGAAAAGATTGGCGATAATTTTAAATGAGTATAAGAAGGAACATTCTCATAGTGTATAAGAAAAGAAGAAACAAATCCAGCTTTTAGGAAGGACTCTGGATATAAAAAGTACATACCTCTGTTGAAATGCAAGGTTTCAGATGTAAAAATCAAACCAAGATAAATCTTCAGAATTTTTTCCCTCTTTTAACATACACTATAAGTTGCACAATTCAATTAAAATAGGGGGGAAATCTTACAATAACGTGGTTGCACAAGTGCGCACACCCTCTTATAAATAGGAATGTGAATCACATTCAAACTGATGTTAAATAGTAGTCAGTATACACCTGCCATCAATTAAAGTGACTGATCAAGCCCTTTACAGTTACTCAGTTGCCTCTTACAGCAAAAGCCACGATCTGCTATGTTTACAAAGCATTAAAGGGATCTCATTGCTGGAATGCATTAGTCAGGAGAAGGGTACAAAAAATGTCCAAGGCATTTAGGGGGGTGGAAATAAAAATAAAAAACTTACAATAATGCAAACTTTAAATAATACTTTGTTGAAACACCTTTTGATTTTATGACAGTATCCAGTCTTTTGGAGTAGGAGCCTATCAGCCTGGCACATCTTGCCTTGGGAATCTTTGCCCCTCTTCCTTGCAAAAGTGCTCCAAATCTGTCTGATTGTGAGGTCATCTGTGCACAGCCCTCTTCAGGTCATCCCACAGATGTTCAATTGGATTCAGGTCTAAGCTTTAGCTGGGCCATTCCAAAACTTTGATCTTCTTCTGGTGAAGCGATGCTTTTATTGATTTGGAGGCATGCTTTCATATTGAAAGGTGAAATTCTTCATCTTCAGCATTTTAATAGAGGCCTGAAAGTTTTGTGCCAAAATTGATATTTGGAACTGTTCATAATTCCCTCCACCTTGACTAAAGCCCCAGTTCCAGCTGAAGAAAAGCCCCAAAGCATAATGGTGCCACCATGCTTCACTGTGAGTATGGTGTACTTTTGGTGATGCATGCTGTTGCACCAAACATACTTTTTGAGATTATGGCCAAAAAATTCAACCTTGCTCTCCTCAGACTATAACACATTTTCCCACATGCTTTTGTCAGACTTGATGTAGATTTTACAAAATGGAGCCAGGTTTTGATGTTTTTCTTTATAAGAAAAGATTTCCATCTTGTCACCCTATCTACCCCATAGCCCAGACATATGAAGAATATGGGAGACTGTTGTCCTGTGTAGTACATAACTAGTACTTGCCAGACATTCCTACAGCTCCTTTAATATTGCTGGAGGCCTCTTGGCAGCAATTCTTATTTTCTTCTTGTTTTTTCATCAATTTTGGAGGAACATCTAGTTCTTGCTTTTCACACTTATCAGTTGGACAGGAAGTATCACTTCTGCAACCTCTCGGATTTACCAGAATGCCTCAAATTCACTCCTCATCAATTTTCTCCCCTACAAACTCAGGAACTTTGAAGATGAGAATGCTTGGCTACAGGAATGGATCCATGAAGAACTTGCTCACGGTGAAGTCTGGCAAAAGGAATATGAAGCACTGTTAAGACATCAGTCCCAGCTCTGTGCCTTGCTGCAGACTAAGAGGTGAGAGGCTGTCATGGGGATTCTTCCCAATTTTTCCTGACAGTTGCTGGTCCCTCAAAAAGCTGGAGAGAAAATGGGGTCCCATGAAAATTATTTATTCAGAATTCAGCCTCCCATTTTTCTGTTTAGTCAAAAACCAGGAATACATTGAAATTTGTTCAATGTAGAGAAAAGTAAGGTTTTACACTTAGGAAAGAAAAATCAATTGTACAGGTATAGGTACAAATGTGAGAGGGATCTTGGAACCCTAGTAGACAATCACTTAAATATGAGCTAGCAGTGTGTGGCAGCAGCTAAAAAAGCCAATGCAATTCTAGGTTGTATTAACAGGGATAGAATCAAGATCATGTGAAGTATTAGTTCTGCTTTATAAAATCTTAGTAAGACCACACTTAGAATACTGCATCCAGTTTTGCTCACCACATTATAAAAAAGATGTAAAGACTCTGGAAAGAGTATAGAAAAGAGGAACAAAGATGATTAGGGGGTGGAGGTTAAAACATATGAAGAATGGTTGTAGGAACTGGGTTTGTCTAGTCTAGTGAAAAGAAGAACTAGAGGTGACATGATAGCAGTGTTCCAATACTTGAGGGGCTGCCACAAAGAAGAGAGGTTCAATCCATTTCCCAAAGCACCAGAAGGCACGACAAAAAGCAATGGATGGAAACTAATCAAGGAGAGAAGCCATCTACTGTAGAACTAAGGAGAAATTTCCTAACAGAACAATTGCCTTCAGAAGTTGTAGGTGCTTCATCACTGGAAGCTTTCAAAAAGAGACTAGACAGCCACTTATCTGGAATAGTATAGGGTTTCATGCTTGAGCAGGGGGTTGGACTAGATTAGAAGTTCTCCAAGGTCCCTTCCAACTCTGTTATTCTGTTATGGCTAAATTTAAAGCCATTTTGTAGAGGTTTTTCTTCATGGTGATTTAACCAAAAAATACTGCAAGGATTTGCAAAGGTTAGCTGATAGGAAGTAGGCAAGGCTCAGCTCAGTGTGTTGACAAGTGTAAGGTGCTTCTGGGATTAAATTTTGGCATAGGAGATGGTGAGGATACCTTCCTTTTTCTCCTTTGCAGTTTTAAGCCCCTGGAGAAGAAAACTCGAGCATTGCAAGAGGAGCTGGAAGAAATCCAGGAAGTTCTGCAGGAGTATCAGAACCGAAGTCGTCAACGCCAGCTGCATATCCACAAGCAAGTGAGCCCCTCAGGGGACCAATTTAAGAGCTCTGCATTATCTCCCCATGGTCCTCAGCTTCCCCTCCTTCCTTCCTTATCCTATTGTGTTTATCCCTCAGGGTGGAGATAAGAGAATTGGTTATGTGACATGGTTCTAGAAACCTTGGCCAATTTGTAATCTGGGAGAAAGAAGTTCGTAGAATGGCTCTGTAGACTGACAGGAACCAATAAAGGTTGTTTGTTTGTTTGTTTGTTTTTGTAATTTTTGTAATTGCTGGTTCAATGTTCTGTTTTTAGTCTTCATTTCTGATTACCAATAATACACTTTCTCCTTCAAATTTAGGCATTCTAAAACAAACATTTTTTAAATACCCTGGAGTAAATTGATTACATCTAGAGTACCCATTCCAGTATGTGGTTTTTCATTATCCTATCTGATATGTAACATTTTGAAGAAATAAAAACAGTGTCTTTAAAAATAGGCATTCTGGTGTTTGCTAAACGTTTTGGACAAGAGTTTTGATACTCCTTTCTCATTGGCCATGCCATCTTGCTGATGAGAATCCGAAACTTGCCTTTGGTATATTTGCTGTGGGAAATGCAATAGGGATTGGGTTCTTTTAAAAACTCTACTCTTTTTGAGAATTTCAGATTAAGGCCATTCAGATCAAGAAAATGGCAATCTTAGCTGTAGTCCCCATGTCTTCAAGATAACTGGCTTTACACAAATTGCATAAGGCATGCTGAATATTCTAAGGTGCTACACAGTATAATTTCTAAATGTTAATACTGCTGATAAGAAAAACAATACAATACTAAAATTGTTCAAAAAAAAATCTGAGTAGCAGGGCTTAGACTGTTCCATTTGTTTGCTAAATTGCAGGAAAAGGAAAATCAGAAAATGGCTGAGATAGTTAAAGAACTGGAAAAAAAGGTGAGTACTTGAGATAGGGCAGAGTTCAAGAAGATTGCTGCCCTTATTCTTGACTTCAATTGACTATAAAATAAAGTGATTAACTTTGGCTTAAGGTTATCACTTTGTGCTCCAAGTACAATAAGTCTTAAAACATAAACTTGCAAAATAACAGTGCCATACTAAATGAAATAAATTGATGTCATAGATATGCCAAATTCCATTAACCAATATTTGAATATGCAGCACTTAATTTGCAACCTGAAATGAAAATTGGGCATTGTACCTGCCACTTGACTCCTGGTGACCCTATGGGATAAACCCATGTAACTTTTGTAGCAGTTTCATCCAATTATTAACTAGATTTGTCCCTGCATGGCATTTGAAGATCTGCTAAATTTGATTAGTTGCTGCCACGTAACAGTGATAGTACAGTATATATAGAAATGCTGGAAAAGCAGGGATGGGAAGCCAGGAAAAATAAATTAAGTGCTTCCCCTTTTGGTGGGAAGGGGGGAATGGGTAGAACCGTAGAAATCAATGCAAAACACCAGCTGCTAAATAAGAAACCAATTATAACCTGGTGAGAATGGTAAGAATAAGTCAGCAATGCAAACCCTGAATTTGGAATAACGTTTACTTGGATGGCAATTTCCAGCATGTAGCAAGACTCAATAGGTCAATAAAAAGACACCAACTCATGATAAATATATATCAGAACTGTACTTAGCCAAACATCTTTGGATATATGCTGCTTATCTAGCATTATTTCATAATTCTTCACAGGTCAAGGATGTGATTACATAATTAATGGTGATTGCACATATAGGAACTGTATGACACCATAAATCTAATCTGGCTTCAAATTTAATTCAAATGAATCTGAAAATTCAGATCAAAAAAGCTAATGCAGTAGTCTGACTAAATAATCAGCTACAGAGGGTAGATTTATAAAGATATGGTTAAATATCCTATCTTATGTAGGATTCAGGATCTTTGCTGATTTCAGAAATCTAGAAAATCTCTTTCTTTCCGCTGTTATTCTCATTCTCCCAAACCATATTAAGTTGGACACAGATGGGCCAGCTCTGGTTTACAGGGACCCTTTTCTGAAACAAATGGGGGAGCAGGCATCTGAACTAACAGGAATTGTCTTTGATACAAGGTACTACATTTGCTAATTTTTCAGAATGTGAGAGCCTCAGCAGATGCAAAAGACATGTTAGTCTAGGACAGGAGTCTTCAAACTTGGCCCTTTTATGACTTGTGGACTTCAACTCCCAGAATTCCTCAGCCAGCATGCCATAAAAGGGCCAAGTTCAAAGACCCCTGGTCTAGGAGAATCTGTTCTTGGCTCATCTCTGAGAGGGCAGACTGATGTGGAAAAGTATGCAAGATCAAATAAGAAACCAGTATCCTGCTTCCTAACCATCTATCTGTGAGCCCATATAACAACACTGCCTTCTTCCCAGCTATGAAAACTTTGGATTCTTTTTGAAATCATTACATACAGGTCTTCAAGCAACAGCTGGATGAGCAGTACAACAAAGATGTTCAGAAGGAACTTAGATCAGAAGGCAATGAACTGAAGGTAACTTTCCCATACCTTATATATTTGTTATAAAAGACCTACTAGACTAGGAAATCAATACAACTAATGTAAAAATGATCACAGAATTTGGTAGTAGAGTCAGGGCTTTTTTTGTCATAGAACGCCCAGAATGGAGTTCCGGCACCTTTTTGGGATGGAACCTTGTAGGGTAGGCAAGGCGGTTTGTATGACGTGTGTGAGTTCCGGCACCTTTTTTTTTTTTTTTACAAAAAAAGCACTGAGTAGAGTAATAGAAATTCTAAGCATTGGTTTGTTATCTTGTGTACTTATTTTATGCACACAGAAGCCCATGCGCGTGCGTGCGCGCGCGCACGCGCACACACACACACACACTTATTTACTAAATACATTTCTGATTCTTTGAGTAACTGTCCCTTCTCTTTCACAAGAAAAGATCCACTTTGTACAGGCAGGAGGAGTTATACACTTATGTATTTATTTTTCATGCCACATGTTATAGCTGTCAGATTCATTAAGACAAGGTAAGATTTATGGTGGGAGGATTTTCATATGAAGCAGGTTATTAAACTAATAGTGCTCTACTGCTGTCATATTCCCTACAACTAGATGCTGTAGCTGTTGGGCAGTGAAAAGCATGGGAAATGGGAGGTCTGCTAATTCCTCCTCTGTTCTTTACCAGGAAGTGGGAAAAATCTGAATGGAGATAGGAGATCTCTGTATGTCTCCTCATGGGAGGGAAGAAAGGAATGAGCTTTTTTTGAGCATGGAGCAGAGGTTTTGTGCCCTAGTTGGTTCCCTTCTGTTCCCCAAAGTATCATAATGGAATATGTCCCTATTAGGAATATATAAAGTTTAAAGGACACCTCTTTCTGATGAAGCTATGAAGCAAAACTGCAAAGTGAATAGCCCCTGCTTTTATGCACTGGAGAGGCTACCCTGTTTTGCTGCTCTCCAAGAATGTAGTCCCTGGGCATTTCTTTTGATATGAGCTGTCAATCAAGAAGAGATGTGCACGTCAGTGCCTTGAGAAGTAGGGTGAAGCACTGAGGAAGAATACATTATGGCATGGCCTAAAGTGTGTTGTTGAGATGGAACATTTTTGCTTTGCAAAGTGCAGTGTTTAGTAGGGCAATTATTGCTACTACCGGTAAGAAAAAAAATCTCTCCAACTTTTCATGTGTGAAAAATTTGAACGCATTCTTGCTGTTCTGAGAATATAGTTTCTCACCAGCTTAAGCAGCTCTTGGAAGACAAAAGAGAACTACTGTATTGAAACTGGAGTTCGACAATTGTGTCCCACCTTTGGGACAGAAATAATCTAAAATACTCAAGATCTTAGGGGACAGTTCATAGCTGTGCCTGTGTCTTTGCATTTGAAGACTGAAAGTTGCTGCAACTATATTATTATAATTTTTTCCCACCAACATAGAGGCACTTGTTCGAATGGGAAGCTAAGTGGCAGACAAAGTATGAGAGGATCAGGCAGGTAAATCAATTATATTTCTGGTTTCAAAGCTCCTTTGTTTTTGACGGCAAACTAATCATGGGTCTTTGGCTGAGAAATGTGAGTCAAGGTGGGGATTGATTATTTTTCAGCTCTCTATTTTATAATAGTCACTTTTGTCAAAGTTCACAACCTATATATGTTATTCAGCAGGCAGGGTTATTGTTCAATCGTGTCTCAGCTGCTACTTCCTGGATCCTTCCAGTTATACTTTAATTTGAGAGATATGTCATTGCTTAGGAGCAGCTTCTAAGACTAAAAGGTCCATTTATTCATAATAAAACTAGCCTTATGGAAATATTGAATATAAGAATTGGAGACAATGATAGTACATAATATTAATTTCCCACAAAGCCCAGCCTGATGCTTCTGGGAAGTCCCCAAATATTAATGCAATAGCTTCTTCTACTGCTTTTCCCAAGAAACAGGTACTGGGTGGCCTACTGCATCCCATATTTATACACTATACAGCCATTACAACTAATTGCTAGTACCACCCAGGCCCTATGAAGTTGTCTCAAATTCATTCAAAGCAGTCAAAGTTTGTAACTATCACTGCATGTTCTGATTTCCTCTCCATCTTCAACATTCAGGCTTACCAGATCATTCAGAATTCTAGAATTATGAAAGAGACAATATAATACCTTCCTCCCCTCTGTTCACTGTTCATTATGCACTCTCCTTCAAACCCAAGAAAGCCTGGACAAAGAGCCTTTGTCCGCCTAATATCTGATCAACCTCCTCACTGTATGGAACAAGCTACCACGGTGTGGTTGAGTTTTTTTTACCAGACGTTGTTAAGCAGAGACTGGCATTTCTAGAGGAACTTGCACTGGGCAGAGGGCCAGACTATATAATTTCTAAAGTCCCTTCCAACTCAAAGATTCTATGATTCCCAAAATACCACTTCGATAAAAGAATAATAGAACATAAATATGTTACTATGATTTCAAAACCTATATTTTTCAGTCATTTATATTTTAGCAAACTGGTTAGTGGTTAGCTAAGTATTTCAATATTTTTATAATATATTAACATTAAAGAAGTATAATACAGCAAGCCTGTTTACAAAGCAATTGCAATTCTCCCTACAGCTTCTAGAAGAGTAATTATATATTAATACTATGAGTTTTTAGCATGGAAGCACCTCCAGGTTCGTACCCTCAAAGTATGCAAGGTTGACAGCTCTTTTTTTTTTCTACGTAGAAATAGAATAAAAGTCTTCTGATTTTTGGCATTTTAGAAACAGCAGCATATTGAGAAACTGAACACAGTAATCCAAGGGGTGTCTCTGAAGAGCCAGGTAGGACTCCCTTTAGGCTCAAACTTTGTTGCCTGCAACAGAGATGTCACATATATGAAGCCAACAGAATCTATGCATGATCAAAGGGAATCACAAAGTAAAAGCGAATCAGCACTGAAACAAACGGGGCACTGCACTGCCTTCTAAAAGAAGACACAGACCTAGAAAATGTACACTGGAGAAGCTTGGTACAAAAAAAAAAAGACAGCAAATATAGGCGCTTCTGCTTCGGCTGGGTGCAAAAGGTAGATGGTTGGTGCGGGGAACTGGGAGAGAAGGCAACTGGGTGAACAAAAGCTTGCTTGGGGCGTCATAGAGGCTGTGGCTTGGTGCTGTTAAGGCAGGCTTGGGAGCCACGTGTAGGAAACCAGAGAAGCTGGGGCACACGGGGTAACAGGCCAAAGGTCTGAAAAGGAAACAGCAAAGGCAGCAAAGTGCTTCTGCTTCAGCGGTGGTGGCTGGGTGCAAAAAGTGAAAGGTTGGTGCAGGGAACTGGGAGAGCAGGCAGCTGGGCAAGCAAATGCTTGCTGGGACAGACTCTGATAACTGAGGCTTCCCAGGACAGGGCTAGCAGCTCCAGAGCCACACAATGCTGGGGCTACTTCTGCCACCCCACAAGGCAGAGTGCAGGTTGGCCAAAATACAGACGTGGGAACAGTTGTGTTGGGAGTTGGAGCCTGTCCCTTAGCTTACAGAGGCTCAGGGCTTGGAGGGACCAAGCCTGGAATGGCTTGAGTTGGAGTGGGTAGTTGCTTAAATACCTGCAATTCCTGTTTAATGACTCAATGGGGAGTGCTGGGATTGCTGTCATATGCTGTTGTGGTGATGTGACATCTTGCTTTATGACCACAGCAATTATGACAGCAATCCTGGTCCCAACTGAGGCCATAAGTTTAGGACCACAGCAATCTAAGTGCTGAAACAATAGATAAAAGTTGAAGATTATGATGAAAATTGTGTCTGCCAAATTCCTAGAAAAATCCTCTGTTACTTTTGATTTCAGGTTTAGATTATCTTCAGTTAGAATCAGATGGCATATAAAGCAATCCAATATAAACTATTAAGGATTAGCGATCTTCAAATTAATCTCTCTTCCCGTATCCTGCCATTTCAGGGCTTTCAGGAGAGTCTGAAGCTTAGCTGAATTAGTGTAAAAAATTAAGATAAAGAAAAATATGAAAGACTAAAGCAGTGTTGTTTTCTTTCTAAATCAATGAAGGAGCTGCACCGAAGTATCACCTTCTTGGAAGACAATGTGGTGGAAGTTCAACAGGAAATAGCACTGTAAGGATGACCTAATCAATCCTCTTACTTGGCTATGATGATCAGTTAATGAGCTGAGCATCAAAGACTTAGACCAAATCTTGGCCAAAAGGAGTATGGTCACAATTTCTTGGACTCAGTTCCTCATCTGTAAAACAGGAATAGCAATAATATCCATTTGAGGGTATCTCAACAAATAGGCCTTGGGAATGTAGGCTGGAAATAAATAAAAATTTAGCACATGTTCTCATTGAAAACTTCCTGGATTGGAATTACTATTGGAGTTTGCTACATTTGACAGTGGAATTGCATTTATTTGCAAGAAACATTGTGTGCTTGTGTGTGTGCGCGCACATGCGCGCACGCATGCCTGTATAAGAGACGAGATATTTTTGGAGACTTCAAAATTAGTTTAATCTGCAGTTTAAAAGACCCAGAAGGCAAGTTGGGTAAAGTAAGAATAAGTTACAGAGTTGCAAGTCCCAAAATATTCTGTCCAAGTTGCATTCTCTCCTATTCTGCTAGGCTTCAGTTATGCACACAGAAAACATAGCCTGCCTTTTTAAAACTACTGTGTTCTATTTTAGTTTGCAGAAAGATGCACTGTCTGGAGAAATGGTGACCTCGGCAGGGGGCTTTCTTTGGGAGGAACAAGTGTGCGACCAGATGGTATGAAGTATGTGATTGGGTGGTTGCAATTGTCCTTAATGCCACCCTCTTCCAAATACAAAACTCTGGATGACTTGGCCAGGGCCTTCTCCAACTAGTTCCCTGCCTTGAGATACTTTGCTATTTCCCTCTGAACAGTCACTATGAGAGAGGCTGTAATACTGCCATCTTCCTTTTTTTTAAAGAAAAAAAGATGGCACAGGATCACGATTTCAAGAGTGAAGAGGCAATGGGATAAAGCAAGAATCTGTATTAATGAGAACCCTGAAATTCTGACATGTCCTCTATAAATAGGGTTTGCAATCATTTTAAGTACGTTGGAGCAGAGCTGCAAGTTAATACTCGTCCACGAGGGTCTAGGACAACTTGCCATGACCAACTCACCACGGCCAACTTGCTGCGGGATAACTCACCATGGGACAAGAGTTACATTAATATTGAAGAAATGGTGGAACAGAATCTTTAAAGAAAGGATGCAAAAAGAAGGGCAAAATGAAATGTGAATGACAAAAATTAAAATATTTTTTTAATTATTTTAAATAATTAAATTGAATTGTTGAATTTTCCTATGGCGAGTTGGCCTGTGGTGAGTTAACCATGGTGAGTTGTCCCATTCTGTATCCACAAGATTGGCAATTGCACTTGATCACCCAGCTGTAGAGCCAGCCCAGGACAGCTGCAAATCCTTGTCTTTGGAGGGCCTGCATCTTTGACATTTTTTCCCCGTTTATTCTTGCTTCTTAACGGGGAAAGAAACTGTCAAAGAATACTCCTTTTTGCACTCCACTACAGGTAGTCCTCAACCTATGACCACAATTGGGATGGCAAGCGATGCAGTCATTGAGTCACCATGTGACTGGACCTGATTTTACAACAGTTTTTGAATCGTGATCAAGTGAAACATGCAGTCATTAAGCGAATCCAGCTTCCCCAATTGACTCTGCTTGTCAGAAGCCTGCTGGGGAAGTTGCAAATCATGATCATGTGACCACAAGACTATACAACAAATGTAAATGCAAGCAGTAGCCCAATGCCCAAATTGCATTCCTGTAACTGTGGAAGTGAGGAGACAATTGTCGTTCTAAGGACAGAGCGTCACTTTTTCTGTGGCAGTCATAACTTTGAAGTGTGGTTAAACAAATGGTTATAAATTGAGGACTGCCTTTGGAAGAGAGCACAGGATTCTTAACAGTGTGCTTGGTGGAACTCTTGTAACTCATATCTTATTTTTCCTATTCTCTCAGAAGAGACTTCCACATCTGGAACTATACAGAATTACTTCCAAGGAATACTGCTCATCCATGTAAGTGACCAATGGACTATTGGAGATGATTTATTAACACTTTATACAATATTTTAATTGTACGGCTGTAAGCTGCGTAGAGTCACCTTGGCAAGTTGGCAGGCAAAGAAGTCTAAATAAATAAACATGCAGCCACTGTAAAATAGGTAGACGAAAAGCAGAAGAGTTGGAGGTGGGGGGGATGGAAAGAAAGGAAAGGGCATTGACTGTATTCACACAATGAGCTTTAACCAGATTAGTAGAAGACTGAAAGATGAATTACATGATGTATACAGCTTAATCTAATGTGTTTGAATATTAATTAATCTAAATTTTGTCCCCCCCATCCCAATACTGTTAGGCGTTTTTTGTATTGCAGCTTTAAACTGTTAATTTCCCATGAATAAACCAGATGGAAATAAAGAAATCTCATTCTAGATTTCAGCTCCTCCCACTGCTTTGGCTCTGGTTGTGGCCTGTTATTCTGATTGGTAATCCCCTCCCCTTTTTAAATTCCTACTGAACTGATTAAAAAAACAAGACACTGCGGCTTTACCATTTTTTTCTCTCCATTGACTGTAATTTAGAAGAAGAAAGTGATGACTCTTCAATTTCACCTGGTTAAAAAAAAGAGATGGCTCCCTCATAGCATTATTCCAATATTAAATCAATGTGTTGTTAAAAAAAATGAAGAAAAAAAAATAAATCCACCTTTTCATTGTTCCACTAGGAACTATCAACTGTATTTGATCCTCTTCTTGTGCCTTTGTTTACATATCGTTCTTTCCCTTTTTTGTGCAGATCTTTCCTACATCCAACTCCCCAGGCTACCTGGAGGATGCTGTGGGCCTTGGCCAAAGTCCTGTTTCTGATCCTGCTGTTAGCTCTGCCTCTCCATTTCTTTCATGGCAGGTACTCCAGGCAGCCATGCTTGCAGCTGCACTCAACACCCCTGCTGTACATCCAGTCCAAGAGGTTGTTTCCCCCTTTAGCTTCCTGAAGGCACTTACACACATATCATTAATGACCTTTAATAAAATTGAATAACAATCACCACAAACTTCTCTGTTTACCTGAAATGGGAACCATATCTGATGTTTACTGTGCAACTTTCCTTTATGTGGTTGTTGTTTTTTATTTACAATAGCCAGACTAAATTATCTGCTCTCAATTTGGAATCACAACTTTATTATTATGGTTCATTGCAGTCAGCCAGATATTCAGACTGTATTTGGCATTTTTGTCTACCTACTGAATCCTTTCCAAGGACCTAGGATAGGCAGATGTGGATGTTTGATGGTGTTACAGATATCATCACAGGATGAAAGCTATTCCAAATAAAGCAGCCTTTTGCAATTGACTTATGGCAAATTTGTCAACGCCGATGTTGTTGTTATTTAAGATTTAATCTTCAATTCAATTCACAGTCTGGGACTACTTAAAAACTTAACAGTTCAAGTCCTAACCAAGGAGCTAAGAGCTGTTAAGGTAGCATCTGAGTATATAGGCTGTACATTGCCCAGAGTCCCTCACTGAGGGAGATAGTGGTCTATAAGCATGAAATATATAAATATATGTAAAGACACAAATAAAAGTGGGATAAAAATCTAATATAGAGGAAAGAAAAAGTGGATATTCTATCAATACTAGTTACAGTTTAAAATATTAAAGTTACAAGTATTATGATTATTTGGCTTTCTCATTGATAACATTGAAAATGAGGAGATGAAGGAAGAGCATACAGTATATCAAGATACTTGTTATGTAACAAATGTTTTGGCCATAAGCTAAATAACTTGATATTGAAATTTCTTTAGAAACTTATAGAAATTTTGATAGTTTCTTGCCATTTGTGTAGAATTATCTCAGAAATTATAATTATAATTTGGAGTAATTTGAAATACCATAGATTGTTTACTTTGCTTAATCCATTTATTTCAATAATTGCAGTTGATCCTGAGCAAGATATAGATTCCACCACCTTTCAAAGTCTTTTTAATCTGTTGCCATACATTTAATATTGTAAACTTAGTTACGTTTTTTGATTAGAAGAAGAAACTGGACAGCCATTTGTCTGAAATGGTATAGGATTTCCTGCCTGAGCAGGGGGTTGGACTAGATGACCTCCAAGGTCCCTTCCAACTTTATCATTATTATTATTATTATTATTGTTATTATTATTATTATTATTATTATTTGCTATCAAATGCAAACCAAAACATTTTGCTCAATGGGCTACCTGACAGCCCGATTCTTCTTGCAAAGAAGAAAAGAAAATCTCTTTCAGAGAAGTTTTCAGTCTTAAAAAGTGTGTCAGGGGTGTCACTCTCCTTTCTCCGTGGTTATTGAATAATTAGGCATTGTTCTAGGACTGTCACTAGGTGATATGGAAATTGATTACTTGTCATCACATGACTTTTTGACTCCTAGCTTTCATACAGACAGCTTTTCTCTTTGACAATCTATCCCTAACCTATTCCTTTAGGTTTCCCAATGGTGCACTCATTGCCATTATCACCAAACTTTGCTGCTGGTTGTCCTTTACTTTTCTTTCCTTCCACTTTCCCAGCATTAAAGCCTTTTCCAGAGAGTTGGGTCTTCACATACTCTGTCTGAAATAGAGTAATTTATGGTCATTTGTGCCTCAAGTGAGAACTTTTGGTTGAATTGTTCAATGATCCATTTGTTGATTTTCTTGGCTGTCCACAATATTCTCACAAGTCTTCTCCAACATCAAAGTTGAAAGAAATCACACTACTCTTTCTATCCTACTTCTTTAAAGTCTTTAAAGTTACCGAAATAAAGGACTTAACATATGCAGATAGTGCGTCTCCAGTTGGACCTGTGGAATGTCAGCTTTGGGAGACACCAAGCCACATGAGACTGATAAAAACACAGACCCCACCTGGACAGCTGGACACAGAGGACCACCAACAGGTAAAAGAGCCGGATTCATTGCTGTGCTTCTTCTCTGGATTATCTCAAAAGGTATAACACCTACCGAGATCTCAGATCTTGATTCATCATTCTAGGGAATTACAGCAGAGTCAGTACTTGGTGGCCCGAGGATAGAAGATCAGAAGATCGCCAAGAGATTCCCGGGCAGTGAACTTAATGGGGAAGCAAAGCCGCAGGGTTCTAAGGAGCCTTGACAACTACAGCAAACCTTCCTGCTCTCCTTTTCCGAACAAACCACAGAGTAGATATGATTTTCCACCTAGCCTGCAACTTAATGCAGGCGGCTGGTGCACTCAAATGACCATCTTCCCTCTTTTACTCCCAAGCGCAGCCGCCAAACGCCTCCCGCCACCCCCGCCCGGCGCCTACCGGGCTTGGTGTCGCCTTCGGTTTCTACCCGGGGTTTGCTGGAAGAGCCGCCGCCGCAAACTGGGCAGGGTGGGGCCAAGGCACATGATGTTCTTCTCCGTGGGGAAGTAAATACTGCACAGTATTGCCGGCTGAGCTTTTGCCAAGCTCGCTCGCTCGCTGTTTTTTCTTTCACTGGGAGCGCGGCAGAGAAGCGCGGTGTCTTTGGTCGGGGCAGCGCTGAGGGAGCTGTTTAAGAGTCCAGTCCGCATTGTCCCCCTTCGGTGGCTGCACTACGTCCTGTACGTCCTCGGAGCATCGGAAAAAGCTTCTTAAGTTCAAGAGAGTCAGCCTAACAACAGGCGAGGCGGGAGGAGCAGATTCCTCGGCAGGCGGTGGGTATCGCGCCCGGAGAGTTGAGTCAGAAAAGGGTCTGCGAGCGGAGAGGCCAGCTCGCCTTCGCGGATTGCAGAGCGCCGGGCGAGCGCTTTGTGCGTCCTCGCTCCCTCCCTCTTCTGTGATTTCTTTCGGTGTCTTCCGCCCCCGACGGCTTTAACGCTGGGAGTTCAGACTCTCTCTGCCTAGGATTGCGACTCAGCCTTCCTAACGCCCTCCAGGAGCGTTGGCTCTCTAGCTCCCATTTTCCATAATTATGCTGCGCAGGGAATGTGGGCGTTGTAGTCTAAGGTAGGTGAGGATCATCAGGTTGGGTAAGGTTGATTTAATTTCTCCGCGTTACTCCTTGGACTAAGATGAGATGCACGGAGATGTAAATCTTTTTGGTTAGACCAATTCTGGGTTGCCTGTTGGGTTTTTCCTCTTTTGAGTTTTGTGTGCCATGGCTGTCCTCCTAATCTGAATCTGAGTTATTGGGCGGGGGGGGGCAGTGAAGTAATAATTGCACTTTAATGAAAGATTCATTTTTCACATGGCCCGAGAGGCAACAGGTATCGACTATAGGCAGTGCTCGCATGGTAACAGTGAGTGATAAGTAAGCCAACTAGTTCTCCGTTGTGCAAATCCAGCACATGTGGTTGCTTTATGGTACAGTGTGAATGTGTCCTTTGAACACAGTTGTAAGTAGAAACCTCCAGGGACTATGCAGTACAAAATAATTTGTATTTCAGGATTATAAACTCCATTTGCTAAATGGGGAAGTGAAAATAAGTTGGGAAGAAAATTTAAGAGAATCAACTATTGAGATAGTTATATTGGAAAGGGAAAATATATTGGACAATAAGCCAGTTTTCCTCCCCTTAAAAAATGTTTGGTTAAAAAACTTTCCTCAGTTAAATACATTTTTAAAAAGGGAACCTTTCATGGGTATACTGACAGGTATATTAGGATAATGGTGGAATGTGGCAATTGTTGTCCTGACTTTCATTTTTAGCCATGCTTGTTCATTCTTTGCAGGGATTCTGCAAAATCCTGATGCTGCTCATTCTGGCACTGTCTTTGGCTCACACCTATGTTGTGTATGGGAACATTTCCTGCTACGATGACTCTGGGAAGCCTGTCGACTGGTGTGTGTTTATTTTACCTGGCTTTATCTTTTGTTTTCTCAAAAAAGATTCCTGCCCTTTTCATTAAAGTCCCTAGAGCAATTTACAAAAAGTAAACTAAATTCTCCACCTCTCTCTTTCCCTCCTTGGCCTTCCTGTTTCCCTGGCAGTTTTTAGGCTTTTCAGTTGTTTACCCCAACTCCTTCCTTGCAACCATCCATGAACAGATGAGTAAATAAATGCCTTGTGCAAGAGATGCAAGCAGTACACTCTATCCTGGCTGCCTTTTAGTCAGAAAATGCATTTATTTATTGTATTTATCAACAATCACACTCTACATGGACTCTTGGTGGTGTACAATTAAGACAGAAGTACAGATATAATGTAGAAACAATAATCCTTAAAACTACCCAAATTTTTCATAAATTACTACAAATAAAATTCCTAATAAATGTATTGATGACTGATTTTAAATTAGGGGTCCCCAATCCCCGGACCAGTACCGGCCCATGGCATGCCAGCAACCAGGCTGCCCAAACAAGCAAAGCCCCATCTGCAAGCTGCAGGCAGCACACAAAACCAGGCACCCTTTGGTCCATGGAAAAACCTCTCTCCAAGGAAGCGGTTCCTGGTGCCCAAAAGGTTGGGGACCTCTGCCTTAAATATCCTCTGAACATCTTAGCTCTTAAGGTTTTTCTAAAGGTCAGAAGTGATTTGAGTCATTTGGATTTCTGGCAGAAGATTGGTCTGTAATG
Source organism: Protobothrops mucrosquamatus (assembly GCF_001527695.2). Lineage (NCBI taxonomy): Eukaryota > Metazoa > Chordata > Lepidosauria > Squamata > Viperidae > Protobothrops > Protobothrops mucrosquamatus. Next base: position 293,849 of record NW_015386515.1, on the reverse strand, counting down.
TAGGTGCCACTGCTGAGAAAAACCTTTATTTCTCAGTGAGGCTATCTTTGAAATCCTGTGAGTCTCTCCACTTCCCTAGATTGCCTCTGGAGTTTACACCCCTAATATGCTCTATCTCCTCATTTCCTTTCCTTTCTTAATCCTACAGTGAAGTCACGTTGCACACTTCAGAGAAATTAAATACAGAGTTTTCTCATCCACGGGCTGGTTGCGATTTCTAAAGGCCTGTTTTTCAGGTTTATTGTTTACAAGCTGCCCAAGTCCCGTCACAGCTCCCCAGTAGAAGGCATGCGGTACATGTATCAAGATGGACGTACCCAGGGCTGGGTGCAAGGCAGGAGCTTGATGAACAGTACTGAGGGAGCTGTGGGCAGAACACTGAATCAGCTGTATCTGGAGGCTGCAAACAGGCAGGTGAGTCTGCAGAAAGAGCAGTTTCAGTTTCTCATGGTCCCAAATTAAAAATTGTGGTCATGGGGTAATATGGTTCTCACTGAAATGACCCAGGATGGACCTATTTGTGATGGACAAGTAGCCATTGGATGCAAAATTGTGGTAAAGGCCACATTAGCTGAGGCTGGTGTCAGGCTGCATACTTTTTCACATGGGTGGATCTTGTTAGTTAAAAAAAAACCCCAGAACCTCTGGTCAAGATGTAAAACAATAAGTCATGGACATAAATGCCCCCTGGGGAGAAAGGTTTGAAATGTCACCTAATGTCACCCCCTTAAAAAATTGCTATGGATACCTAAAGGTCTGCATTCAAGTGAATCTCTTTTTACTGTTAATCTCTCATGAAGCTACTCAAGTTCTGTTTGAAAAATCTTGCTCTACCTGTGTTTTGTTTTCCCTCCAGAGGGAGGAAGAGATGGCCTATGTCCTGTACAACGATGAGCCTCCAAAGGAGAATTTCTCTGGTTCTAAGGGTCATACAAAAGGTAGTGCCCTTGCATCAAATGTATTCAAAGAAAAAGACTAGCTGTGACCTGTGACTTTTCTTCAGTTTAGTCTGTGGTAGAGCAGACAAGCCACCTTGTGCTGCACTTCTGGGACTTCAAGACAGCTGGACAGAGGTTGACTGCATGCTTTGGTTTTTTCTCTCTCCCCCCCCCAGGGGTCATCTTCCTGGACAGAACTCAAGGATTCTGGCTTGTTCACAGCACACCTCGGTTTCCTTCCAGACTGGATGAGAAGACGTATGCATGGCCCCATACTGCCCTGACTTATGGACAGAGCTTTCTATGTGTCACCTACCCCTATAGCCAGTTCAAAGCCATAGGTAGGTGTGAGGGCTGGGGAACGTTAGCATGTTTAAAAACTCCATGCTGAAAATCAAAATCTTGGGATTATTTCAGGGCATTTGGCTAGGAAATGCTAAAATGTCTTTCCCAAACGAAAATCTTCCCGAACTTGTGGCTTGTGCAGGAGAATGAATGGATTATGAAGATGTAGATAGGATAGTCAAGACAGCAGAGCGATTACCATGGAAACGAAGGAAAGAGGAATTTATAAGTTCATGCTCCTAAGAAGCATAACTTCTAAAATTATTGTTCAAGGACTACAAAAATTTATGAGGAAGAATTCCAGCCAAACATTTTGACGCTAGCTTCCCTGAAATGCATGTGTCAATATGTCATTCAGTCATCTAACCATGCCAGCCAAGCCTCCCCACAAAAATGAAGAACACTCTGTCCCTTGTCCCCACAAAGGAATAGCATATGAACAAGCAATAGACCTTCACCATCTCTCAACATGATTCCATTTCAAGAAGCACACTATTCCTATGGAGAAACTGAGGCAGATTCCACATAGGGTAGTGCTATATCCCTAGCTTCCAACATTAGCAGCTGTATTCAGCTGCTCCAAATCCCCAAAATCTGGATTGCAGTTTGTTTTCAAGAGTCCCTGTCTTTGTGCCTTCTCCCCTTCCTAGCAGTCAATAAGGTGCCTTGAAAAACCAGTCAGTTAGCCTCATTACACAAACAAGCATGGCGAGAGTGGGGATGTGGCAACATGTTGCCAGGAGCCCAGTTTTGGCGTTCTCATGTAGACCATGTGGAGGAAGTGCTGGTCAACTTTGGCAAATGGAGAAAACAATGGGCCTTTGTGAGACTGGAGATCCTAGCAGTACAGAAATATCCTTAGCTGTTCTGAGGTGTCAAAATGTTTTTTTTTCCTGGCAGGATGATAATGTGCTCCCAGCCAATAAATCTAACACTGTACACTGTATTTCTGCCTTAGGGAATCAGCTGCTCTTCACGGAGCCCCATGTCTATGATTACCAGGTGCCAGGGGCCTTTGCCCGGGATCTGCCTGCCTTGTTGAATGCTTCTGAGGGGCAACATGTACAGGAGGAGCCATGGAACTCCTCGGTGACTCTGACATCAAAAGGGGGCAAGGAATTTGTCAGCTTTGCAAAATTCCGTTTCTTTGATGATGGTAAGTAATGATGGGGGAAGGTAGGTGTAGAAAGCAGTGTAGTTACTAGAGAGGGAATATGGCCATCGAGTTATATCAAAACTATGCTCATAAATTCATTTGCAATTACAGGTAATCCCCGAGTTACGAGTGTTCACTTAATGCTTGTTCAAAGTTATGCCATGAGCGCCCAAGTGCTTACGAGCAAGTCACAAAGTTACAAATATTGTAGCACCACGGCAGTCGTTTGCCCTTACGAGTGACCACAGTGGCTCTGCAACATTCACCCTGGTTATTCCCTCCCTCACCACTCCCGCCCCGGGTCTTCCTTAGGCACCAGGCCTTCAATACTCACCCTGCAAAGATCGAGATCCTTCACTTTCTTAGCTGCTCCAGGCCTTCGATGAGTTTGCAGAGAATGGAGGCCTAAAGTAACCCCAAGATCACACGAGATCAGTGGGGTGAGATCTCAAGCTACTGATCTCGCGTGATCTCATGGTACTTTAGGCCTCTGTTCTCTGCAACAGAGAATGGAACCGAAGCTGGGGGACACTTCCACGTGCCTCTGGAGGCTGGCTCAGGGCTTCCGTGCCCCCTCCCGGCCTCAAATTCAGGCAGCAGTGGCCTGGGAAAGGCCTCCGGAGCCCGGATCGGGGTGTGGGGGGCGCGTGGAAGCATTCCTCAGTCTCAAATCTTGGGGGTAATGGCCTGGAAAAGGCCTCCAGAGTCCGGATCGGGCTGTGGCAGGATTCGGAAGGGTTCCCCAGCCTTAGATCCGGGCGGCAGCAGGAACTGCAGCAGAGAGGATACGGATCTTTTCGAAGTGAGTCCGGTGCGGCAGGAAGGGAGGGGGAAGCATGCGGTATCTTAGTGGGTCGGGGAGGCCTTGGAGGCCCTGTTCCATCACTAGGCCCTCCCCTCCATGACCTTCCCCACTCTGAGATAACTTATGTTTGCTTAACGAGCTGCATGCATTTTAATGAGCAAGGGAGTAATCTCATTCGAGGTACGAGATTCACTCTACAAGTTTTTGAGTTACAAGTGTAATGGGCAGGCTTCGTTACACTCGTAACTCAAGGACTACCTGTATTTCATCTCCCCAGATCTGTACTCTGGCTGGTTGGCCCAGGCTCTTGCTACTGATCTCTATGTTGAATTCTGGCTCAAGTCTCATGGTGTTTTGGCATCCAACTGCTCTGGACAATATAGAGTTTACAATGTGAAGCAACTGGCATTCCAGGACCCAGCCACCACCTTCTTTTCCACATCGGACCATTCCAAGTGGTGTGTTGGAATAGAGAGTGATTCGGAGTGGGCCTGTGTTGGAGACATGAACCGTAATCATGCAGAGGAATACCGTGGGGGTGGTACCATCTGTTGCCGTGATGTCACAATTTGGAAAAGCTTCCACTCCTTGGTACAGAACTATACAGATTGTGATACCAACAGGATACGGACTCTAATTGGCTAAGATTGTCTATATTATTAAGGGAGCAGAATTCAATTAATTGGGAAAGAGATTGATTCGAAGGCATAATAATGTCCCTGCCTATCTTCTTCACAGTATATTAACACCCTACCCAGCATAATGCAGGGAGTTGTGCTGTTGCGTTGGTCTCATTTTTCAGAAAGTTAATTTCCAGCAATGGTTTCTTTGCCTTCTGGACTGCTCCCATCACTATCTTTTTCCTGTTACATAAATTCCAAGGGGCTACATGAGCTACATGGAAAAATACAGAAGGAAATTCTTTTCCTGTAATAAAAATGTATACAGTGTTTATTTTGTATAAGTTTCCAAAATCGGGGAATTCCAAGGAAATATTTTTATGTGTGCAAATTCTATGAGTGTGAGAGAAATAGGCTGATCTAAGGATAAGCCTCCCTGGCCCCTTCTGAGTAACTGGAAAGCCTTTAACAAGGCCTTGTTAAATACAGCATCTCTTAAACCACAGCAACCACAAACTTACTGAGTAACTTCCACATGTGCATCATAATTCTGTAGATTTACAGAATACATGGTCCAGAAAGTAACCCAATTTGAAATGGAGCGACTTCCCTCCCCTCTCTTGTCCTTGGCTAGACCACGAATATTGTTCCATCGCCCAGCAGGTCATGCAAGATGATCGCCCACAAACACAGATGTGGATAAAAGAAGGAGAGACTTTCAGAATGAGAATAAAGTACCAGAGACAAAATGAATAAAAGCTAAAATGCTTTAAAGATGTGTTCTGATGTTTTCATCTTTAAACTCTTTAAATATCTGTTTTACAAAAACAGGCCTGATCAAAATCTCTTGTGCAATCTGGAATGATAAGATATTGCAACCTGCCATCTCCTTTGAATATTACTACAGATGAGAAGCCAGATGGGGATTTAGGAACATCTGGACAGCCATTTTAAGCAGGCCATAATCATAGTTGTCATAGTCATGAAGAGACTGGGCAGCCACTTGTCTAAAATGATACAGGGTCCCCTGCTTGAGCAGAAGGTTGGACTAGAAAATCTCCAAGGTTCCTTCCAACTCTTGTTATTCTGTATTATCTGAATGGATCAGAAGATAGATAAACTTCAGACCTTACTGAGCTGATGGGAGGAGCTTTCCAGATGTTACAGTAAAAGAGAAGCACATTTAACAAATACGCCACGGTGATGGTGGGGTGTTTGTTTGTTTTGCTTAATTTATTACTGTTTGTTTTGCTTAATTTATTACTGTTTGAAATCCAGTGACACTGACACAGTTACCCCTGCCACCCTCCCCTTGCTTTGGGGGGAGCAGCTGGCTGTTTGACCTGTTTCATAAAATACAGTACTAGGAAGTGGACTGCTTACACACATGCACCCACAGGTTAAAACTACAGTGATTCAATACTGCAACTGAAAATAGTACTGCCTTTAAAAAAAAAATCAAGTGTTCCCCCAGTCATAATTTTTTTTAAAAAAAAACAACAACAGTTAATGCTGTTACAAACGCTACTGATGTGAGGACAAGGCAAGACACAAGTAAGTCCTACATCTTCACTGCAGTATAAATATGGAAGAATTTATACAGTTTACCCACATCCAACACTACTTTTCTTTCTACCCATTGCAGCTAAAGGACTAGAGCACCTCTGCTTTGGAAAAACTGATGCCTGAGGTCTCCATCATGGAATGTCACCTAGTCATCTTCTGTGCCACTTCCTGAGCGATCCTAGGAGAGAAGAGGAAAATACTTTTTAGTTGTACCTTAATGTATCAGGTATCTTCCTGACTGTCCTGGGAAGTAGGTAGGCAGGCAAAAGAGCAGTAATGATCCAGGAAATCTCATGGACGAACCAAGGTCTAAAATTTTTACTCATTGTACCATGTAGCTTTTTGAAAAGTAGAACTTGGTTTTGTGTTTTCGTTCTGCTTATTTAAATGGAAAATGCCCTCTCTTTCTTTGACCATCTCTCTCCAACAAAAGCACTAGATCTCTCCTCCTGGGATCACTGATGACACCTTGGGGGGGGGGGAATCTATTGTTTTACCTACCTCTTCTTGCTCTTCCTCACTGTCATCATCACTAACCACGGGTTTAGCCCGGGACCCACGGCTGGTGCGTCTGCGGCCTTTCATTCGGTCTGGTACTTTTTCCTTTCTGCCCAGTTTAATCTTCACTTTGACAGAACGAGCTGGGAAGAACAGACAGAGCGAGACTGAAAAGCTGGCTATGAGTTTATGTTCCTGTTCCATTATGAATTATGACTGAAACAGGTTGAAATCTGTCCTAATTTTCGTGAGACATAGAAACAATTTTACTTATATATCTGTATTTCCAAACACTCCATTAATCTGCTTCACTGTATTCCTAAGCCTAATAACCTAGCTTGTTTTATGAAATAATCACACCAAAAACTCTTTTTCTTCTTATGAAAAAATCAAACAGCCTTTTATGTCCACATAAGGATGGTGCAAAAAGGGCAGGATGAGGCTTTCCTCACAAGCTCTGGATTCTAACCCTGTCAAATGTCAGCCTTTCTTGATGGCTCTAATTTCAGGCTTTCAGATATTTTCTCTATCAGCCCATCATAATTTTCGTACTTTTTCCTTATGTTTAACAAGAAGTACCTAGCCAGGTCTTGCTATCTCCAAAACCCAAACAGGATCACAGGTGGATGCATGGTCAGAAATATCAGGAACATGGAATACTATATCCAGCTCTGAGTACCAAGATTCAAGAAAGGCAGTGACAAATTAGAACAAGTTCATAAAAAGGCCACTAAGGTCACTTAAGATGTGAAATGTTTGAAAGCCAAGCCCTATGAAAAATGGATATCTTTAGTTTAAAGAAATATGACTTAAGAGAAGATATAATAGCCACCTTCTGATATGCTGCTAGAAGGGCCGCAAACACTTGTCTACTGAGCCACAGGAAAGAACGCGAACCAGTAAGTTAAAACTACAAGAAAGAAGATTTGGGGCAAATATTAGGAGGAACCTCCTGATTACAAGCTGTCTGCTACTAAAACAGTATAGGACATGAGCTCTTCATGGAGGATTTCAAAGGAAGGTTGGATGGGCATCTGTCAGAGATTCTCTTATGGATCTAGCACTGAGTAGAGGATTGAATGGCTTCTAAGGCAGGGCTTTTCAACCTTTTCACCAACTGTACCACTTTTAGGATATGGCAATATTCAAGTACCACCTAGCAAAGTGTCAAAAACTTGATGACCCCCCCCCAAAAAAGGAAAAAAAGTGATAAAGTAAGGTAGTCCTCGACTTACAACAATTTGCTTAGTGACTGTTCAAAGTTACAATGGCACTGAAGTGACTTATGGCCATTTTTCACATTTATGACCGTTGCAGCATCCCCAGGGTCATGTGATTTATATTTGGATGCTTGGCAACTGATTCATATTTATGATGGTCACAGTGTCCCAGGGTCATGTGATCCCTTTTTGCAACCTTTTGACAAGCAAAGTCAATGGCAGAGCTGCTGGGGGCGAAGGCGGGACTTCCTTCAGACCCTCCCTCCCTTTCATTCCAATCTCCCTCCCTCCTCTTTTCCTTCCTGTTTCCCTCCCTCCCTCCCTCCTTCCCTGCCTCCCTCTTTCTCATTCCCATCTCCTTCCTTCTGAAGGAAGAATTTGAAAACCCCCCCCGTATTTTTCCTCTTCCATATATTTATCAAACAAGGAAAAGCCTCCAGAGACAGAAAAGACATGCTGCTGAGGGAACTAGCTTAAAAAGGCACACCCCCTTTAAGAATTAACTACTGGCTAGAAAGGAAAGTTAAGGAGCCAGCAGCCAGCACTTAAGAAAAACAACAACAACAAATGTAGCAAGTACTGGCTGCTGGCTAAGGCAACCTCCCCAAATGGCTCCATTCATAAGTAAAGAAATGCTACAGGCAAAATCCATTCAGGACAAAAATACTTCAAAATCCCTTGCAGCAAAACTTACAGCTAACAACAGCAGAGCAATAGAATTAGAACCCAAAATCCAACACAGGACAAATAAATATCTCCTCTCGAGCAGCCGGCTTCCTTTTGCCTATTTCAAACGGTGGCGCTTCATTTTTTTTCCCTTTTCTCTTAAAGGTATACCCTCCCAGCTGGAAACCAAGCCCCTGGTTTTTTCTTTCAACACTTCCTTTCTCTTTCCCTCCCTCCTGCTCTCTACTTCCCTCTTTCTCATTGCCATCTCCTCCCTCCCTCCCTCCCTCCCTCTGTGCCTCACCTCCAGTCGATGCTGCCTTTCTTCATTCCTCGTGGAGGCGACCTCCCCAGCTGCGTTTCTTGCCTGTTTATCGCTGCCACCTGTGTGTGTGCTGGAGGCTGCCACAGAAGTTGTAGATCTGCTCCCTGCCGGCCTGTTTGATCTCCTCTCCTCTCTCCCCCCCTCCTCCTCCTTTTTCCTTCCGTGCAGCTCCAGCTGACTCCTCTTCCCAAGGCTGCATCTTTTTTTTCCCTCTCCCTTTTATAGCCTCTCCTGTCTCCACCCCCTCCTCCTCCTTTCTCTTCCAGGTGAGCTGGAAGTGCCTATCCTGGGGCCTTTGCCTCACCCCAGCAGCCCTGCAAGTCCCAAGGACGCTCTCACGACAAGTCCTGTGCTGTGCCGCTTTGGCTTGTTCCCTCCCCCGCTACACTTGGCTAGGCTGGGCAGGGCCGCGTACCACCTGCCATGTGCCAATGTATCACTTGGTGGTACACGTACCACCAGTGAAAAGCCCTGTTCTAAGGTATCTTCCAACTCTATAGTTCTATCACTGAAGTTGAAAAGTATCCCAGAGAAGGCACATTACTTCTGTATTGCTACCAGGAAAATGACACAGGTGTATCCATGAAGTTACTAGGAGTTCAATTCAACTGGAAGAAGCCATTTAGATTTCTTTCTAAAAAATTTACACATTTGTTTTGCAAAGAAAATAATGCTGAATAAAAACACTCACATTCTGATTCAGATCCTTCCTCTTCTCCCTCTTCTTCCTCCTCACTCTCTTCTCCCTCGCTGTCTTCCTCTTTTTCAATTTTTTGCCTCACGCTAGTAAAGACAGACTGCAGAACAATTGAGTCTTCATAAATCTGCAGGAAACCATAGAAGAAAGGAAGATGTAGAAATTATGATTGATCTAACACTTCCATTCCACTGGGCTAAGTTCTATATTTATCTTTAGTCTATGCCCTTAATTGTTATGATGGTTTTGTTTAAAAAAATGGGGTCATTCTTAATACTACTGGGGATTTATGGAACATTTTTGAGTTCTATCCTGTCATATATCTTGCTCTAATCTTCCAACAATCTTGTGTTCCATATGAAGTTGGGGTGAGAGAATAGAAAAGAGCTTTAAGAGATTCATAAGACTAATGGTTTGTCATACCTCTGCAAAGGAATTCTTGCTATATTTATTCTGCCTACAACCATGGTGTTATAAAAAGTACTGAACCCATCTGCTTACACAGCACAGAAACTATGCATCTCTAAAAACACAACTCAATTGTCCTAACTTATTTAACTAAAGGAGAATTAGTTCAACTCGCCATAGGGAGTAACCATACACTTTTTTAGTGTCAAGCACGTGCTCTAACTGCAGGAAGATGGCTTACCAGTGATCCTTCAAGATTGAAAGTCTGAGCATTCTGACATAGAAGCATGACATCCTTCTCCAAATCGTTTAGGCTGCGATATTTGTGGTTCCGGATACGCTCCTGAAAGTGAAGTGGGGGGCAGAGGAGAAACAAAAACAATGTTTTATTGAACAAAAGATTCAGATTCCTGCCTTCATTCACTTGTCATCAGAATGAGATGATGCCCCTATACATATGCATATTTCAGCAACTGAGAGGAGAAAAAGGAGCAATTCTTAAAGCTGAAAGGGATAGTATCCTCAAACATTATTTTAAAATTAAGAACACGGACAAAGATAGTTAGATCAGTATGGATTCTGTAAAACACCTGTGCTGTTAATTCACTTAAAAGATATGTAGAAACATCCATTGTACAATTATATTCAATTATACAATATTTACAATTATACAATATTTCAATAATACTGGCTTTGTGAGGGTATTGACTGAAACTCTGATTGTTGAACAAATGAACTTGCAAAACTGAATGAGCAAGATGGCTGTCTGAGATTTTGGCCCTTAAAAGGCCTCAAGGGAAATCCCTAATTATGTGACTCAATTGATGAGTAGGTGGATCTTTGGTAATCCAAACTATCCCCTTTGTCCTGAAACTAGTTTGAAAGCCTCAAGATGATGTAATGCTATCTTACAAAGTTAAAATACAAAGGGGAATAACTCAGGATCTAAATGCACATGAATCTTTTTGTTGTTGTTGAAGGGAGGGCATTTTGAAATTAAAATCTAAATTTATCTAAACAAGCAAATAAAATTCACTGAAGTTTTTAAAAAGTTACCTTCTCTAACTCAGAAGGGCTTCGTTCAGTAAATCAGAGATACTACAAACTACTACAAAGTCTTCCACCATCCAGTTCAGGAAACCAGCATGCTATTGCATTCTTTGAATGTATACACTTTAATACATTAAAATATATTAAGAACTATTTAAGACATACCCTATAACACAGCTTTAAAAAGATATAGTGAAATATTGATGGCTAGTATTTCCATGTTTCCAATGGGCTATATACCTTACCAAAGTTATAGTTATGTGCAACACTTATTTACAAGCCATCTAGCTGCATCAGAAAGTGTTCTCGGAAATAATGCAGAACGATGGGCATCCCACAGTTAGAAATTGCAATGGCACATGTTAAATTACGCTGCACTGGGAAATCAGTTTACTAACCTTGTTGTAGGCATTGAACTATGGGCTCAGCCTGCTCTTCTAAACAAAGGGACAGAAGGTAGGCATGTGATCTTGTGAGGAAACTCCTGTAGGTGGTTTCCCCATCACATAACCAATCTCAAGTCAGTCTTCTCAACCTGACTGGATATCATCTGCTAAGTGGGTATGGGAAATGAAATTGGCTGTGGTTATGGGCCACTCTGCTTCTCTCAGGTTTGTTTGCTCACATGAGGCAAAACTACCCTATTTGGTTCAAATCCAAGGTGCTGCATCCTGCTTAAGATGGGCAGGCCTATTTCATCATTCCTGTTATCAAGAGCCACTTTGGTATTAAAATGTTGAACTAGCAACTGGCTTTCTAGTGCCACCTTAGGCATAGAAGACAGCTGGGTGACTTTCTTAGCCCAACCTACCTTAAAGGTGGTGGTTGTGGGGAAAATAGGAGGTATGAGCATTATATGCGCTGCCTTGAGTTGCATAAATAAAGATGGGATATAAGTCAAGTAAGCAAATAAACAAACATTGGGCCCTTCTCTGAATTAGAGAAAGATAAACAACTCCTAAGGTACCTTTATCTTCTTGAAATCCACTGGTTTGCGAATGAGTTCATAATATTCTGGAAGCTCTTTTCGAGAAGGCAGTTGAATGAAGACTTCACTAAGCTGACGTCCACTGCTGCTACAAGGCAAGGTGAAGGAAAACATCTAAAACATGGCGTGCCTTTCCCAGTGCAGGCCAGTTCAGAGGCACCTGCCCTGGCTGTCAGGGACTGAAGAAGTGAAGTGAAATATGGAGACAATTCTATTTTATATTACTAAAGTGCACCTACTAATGGCTGATATGCTGGATTAGTAGCTACGGAGGAGCCAAGAAAGAGCCTATTTTACCTGCAGGATTAATGTGTATTTATTAATATGAAGCACAGCAAATCAATTTTTATTTATACAATGTGTAGGAAAATTTAAATCTATACCTACTTACTTCAAGCTGCAAATCTGATGAAAGTAGTTTTCTCCTGCTAGTTCATGTAACATTGGTTGTTTTTTTTAAATGTCGATTGACAAAATGTATTTTACCCCCTGCTTCCCTCAATATTTTAATTTCACTAAAATTATGGTTGGAAAGAAAAAGTTTGGTATCTTATTCTGGCATACTATCTTCCTACTGAAAATTGCTCTCCTCCCCCACTGTTAAGGTTTAATCATGCAAATATTTTCTGATGTGGCTCTGAAGCATTACATTAGCTGAAGAATTTGAAATCTTGGCATGCAATGGATGAAGCCTGTCAAAATACAGGAGAGCAGCACTGATGGGGTGAATCAGACCTGAGAAACAATATATGTTAAAACCAAAGCTTTATTTCACAATAGAAGAGAGGGAAGTGAACTGCTTGTCATAGGTCTGTCAAGACTGGAAGCTTAATAGTTTTATCTAACATTAGGCAACAATTATGTTTACTATAATGAAAATTCAGAGCTGTGAGGCTCTGGCGGAGAATGGTTTTAGAAGAAAGGATCAATGTTAGCCTTTTCCAATATGATGCCCTCCAGATATACTGGGACATCAAACTGGCTAGGAATTCTGAAAGTTGTAGTTCCAATTCAGTGGAAAGTGACATTGTGCAAAAGATCCACGTAGGGGAGGAAGACATTGTGAATGGTTTGCTGCTACCATCTCTGACCCTCTGAAAAATGGAGCTTTTGTACTCATAAGGCAGGGGGTGCGGTGGCTCAGTGGTTAAAGATGCTGAACTTATCAGCTGTAAAGCTGACAGCCGGATTTGAGACCCGAGTGCCGCATGATGGGGTAAGCTCCTGTTCCTGCCCACCAATCAATTCGAAAGCATACAAATTTGAGTAGATAAATAGGTACCACTTCAATGGGAAGGTAACAGCTTTCTGTGTGCCTCGGCATATAGTCATGTTAGCCACATGACCACAGAAATGTCTTTAGACAACACTGGCTTCTCTGCTAAGAAAGGGCGATAAACACCGCCCCCTAGAATCAAATGTGACTGGACAGGGGAAATCTTTATCTTCACTCATAAGGCAGCCAATATATTGGGTCACTGTTCCAGCATGACACTCATACTCACCCCATTCCACTTTTTCACTTCTCAACAATATCTCTCTGATATGCATAAGTTGGTCCTTGACTTGCAACAGTTCATTTAATGATCGTTTGAAGTTACAACGGCACTGAAAACAGTGAATTATGACCATTTTTCACACTTGCAACCACTGCAGCATCCCCATGGTCATGTGACCAAAATTCAGACACTTGGCAATTGACTCACTTTTATGACGGTTGCAGTGGCCCAGGGTTATGCCACCTTCTGACAAGCTAATCAATGGGGAAGCCAGATTCACTTAACAATTGTGTTGCCAACTGCAGCAATCCACTTAACAACTGTGGCAGGAAAGGTTATAAAATGAGGCAAAACTCACTTAACAACTGTCTTAATGAGCGACAGAAATTTTGGGTTCAATTGTGGTTTTCTATCGAAGACCACCTGTAGTCTTGGTTTTTCACATAAATCCCAGTATTTCACATCATGCTGGATTCCCCTTCAAGGTCCAGAGGCAGCAGAATCAATAAATATTTAGATACTGCTAAACAAACATCTGTCCAGAGGAGAAATACTGATGGCTGAGGATATGAAACTGTATAATTATAGGGGAGAAATGTCCCTTCTTTCGGTTACCTGTCTTTATACTTAATCACAGCATCTACAATCTTCTTCATTTTCTTAGTGAGGTTGGGTGGATTTGGAGAGAGCTTCTCAGCAGGGGGCCGGCCTCGCTTTTTCTGCTTTTTGCTGTCATCGTCTTTGTCCCGGCTACGAGTGCTGGTGGTTGGGGTTGAGGAACTGACATCCACGTCTCTCTTGCGCTTGCGGGAGGATTTCTTCTGACGCACCTCCTCTTCGATCTCCTCTAGGGTACCCTCTTCTATGGCCTATAGATGATAAGAACAGCAGTCAGCCACCCAAGTACAACAAAAAGCGAGCGGGACAAGAGCACACCGTGAAATGACTGAACGTGAACATTCACACACAGCCGAGCCACCTAAGCACAGTGAGGCAAATGGGATGTCTACATGGGCTGCTTCCCCAAAGGCATCACTTCCCAGGGTAGTCAGTTATGGATCATGGAAGGCTGCAACACTAAAAGGTGGAAAGGAAAGCTAGTTCTCTTACCTACAAGCTTTTCTTCTCATGTTAAACAGGGCCAACAGGCAGAAGACTCTGTAGAAACCATGCAGAGCAGGTTGTGGGGATGCCCCTTCCTGCCAGTTCTGTTGCAATTTCTTCCAAAGCAGCAAGGAGACCTGAGGCTACTAACCACCCGTTAGCCATAAATTTTTATGCTTCAGATTGCACAGTAAGAGAGGAAAAGAAGCAAGTTGACTGAAGGCCATGTATAACAGAAGTAGGAAAACTCAGAAGTAAAACTACCCATCTTTCATTTTTATAGTCATACATGGCTAGAGGATCTCACTTACTCAACATTCAAAGGAACCTAGAGATGAAACTGCAACAGCTGTGTAATGTCAGCAAATCATAGAAAGTCTTTACATGGAGAATGGCCTGCCAACATGGTTCATCATTTGTACCTTACATGACATTTAAAGTAAGCAGAGTTCCTGACCTCAAATAGCTTTGTAGGACCTCTTATGAGATGTACTTTATGAAAAAGAATGAAATCAAGCAGACCATTTTTTAATATTGCAATACAGAAATAAAAAGCATTAACTCCTTAAAATTCTTAATTGGTAGCATCAAACGTCTAACAGCCTGGGAGAAGGAAGCACTTAATTTTATTTGCAGTCCTTCTTTTATCTACCAAGCCCCAGCACTATCTTTATACTTGCTGTACTTTTTCTTTGAAATAATTGTTTGGCTCCAATTCTATCCATAATTTGCTAGTTCAGACCCTAAGAGAAAACTGGTTAATTAACCTACAGTGAATTATGGCATACTGAAAATAGATGTGGGAAAAGGAATGATAGTTTAATTAATTAAGATATATGCATGTAAATAGGTCCAACAATTCTTCATTCCACCTTGAACATCTAGGTTTTAAACTCAAGGCACGTTCAATTTATGACTGAAATCCCACTTTTTAATGAATAGGAGACCGCTCTGTTCTTCTGATCTTGGATAGTGGGAAATATAGCAGGGTTCCTCATGACCCATACTTCTCTTTGCCCAAAAAATATATACGGCTAGGAGAGAATCATTGGTAGGCAAATATGTAGCATTAGACTCAATATATTAATGAGCTATTCTTGGCAGTTTCAAACAAGGGAAGCAATCTATTTAATTATGCTATTGTTTGAAGAGATCAAGGAGAACAGAAATGCGCCTTGGAAATTACAGCCTGAGATCCCAAGGCCCTTTTTCATTACATCTAGCATCAGCCACCCTCCCTGCAACAAGGCAACAACATGTACAACCATGGGGTGTTTTCTGACCTAGAAAAAAACTAGGCCATAGACATCACAATGCCAGCTGATAAGGAACTGAAATGTAGAATTTGTTTGTCTTATATGGAGTCTGATAAATTTGGAAAATGGTGAAGAACAAGTGTAATAGAAAGGAAAGGTTCTTGACTGAATGTAAGCAAATACTAGCTCAGAGATCTCTTTTTGTTTTATTTTTTTAAGGCTTGGCCTTTGAGAGACAGCTACAACAACTCTGATTTACTCCATTCTTCAAAACAGTAAGAGAGACAACTTCTACATGAATTCATGGAATGGGTCTCTTTTATTATACTACAAGTAACGTATTTCAACGTTGGCTAATACACAGAGCAGTGCAGAAACCTGACATACACAGAACTTCTTGTTCTGCATTTCTCTCACAAATGGAACAAAAATACAAGGATGGGCAAGACTGTTTCTGCTCAGTTCCTTCCACTGTACCAGCATTTCACCCCTTAGCTTAGCCAAAGTCTCCTCCAGAGAAAGGAGAATGGGATGTAATTAATCAAGGAACTATGAA
The DNA here is from genome assembly GCF_001527695.2 of Protobothrops mucrosquamatus. NCBI lineage: Eukaryota > Metazoa > Chordata > Lepidosauria > Squamata > Viperidae > Protobothrops > Protobothrops mucrosquamatus. The sequence continues at coordinate 278,152 of NW_015386515.1, read as the reverse complement.
CAATTGTACCTTCCATTCTCTCCTGGTGTCTATGTGTCTATTAGTGACTAATTTGTGGATATCTGGAAAAGATGTAAGACGTGGAATACTGCTATGCCACTGACTAGGCCAGTGGTGGCGAACCTATGGCACGGGTGCCAGAGGCGGCACTCGGAGCCCTCTCTGTGGGCACACATGCCATTGCCCCAGCCTTGCCTCCCCCAGCGATCCCCTCCTCTCCAGCAGCCCCCCTGAAGGAGACTTGCCCTTGAGCGTGGCCCACATGGAGCAGCGCAGCCAAGGACATGGCAGCCAGGCAGCACAGACAAGACTCTGCCCTCATACCCTATCATGCAGTTGATGGTGCAGGGCGTGGGCAGAGGGTGTGGCCGCCATAGCGCTGCTGGGCTGCCTGGGCGATCTGTGGCGGGCCCTGGAGGTGGTGAGTGGTCCTGTGGGCAGGCGGGGCAGGGGATGGGGGGTGGAGTGGGGGCGGGCAGGAGGGGTGGAGTGGGGGCGGGGGCGGTTTTTGGGCACTCGGTCTCTAAAAGGTTCGCCATCACTGGACTAGGCTGTTCTGGCATGATTATTAAATCTCTTCCTAAAGGCTGAAGTAAAATATAAGTAGGCTGGAGCCATATTGGAATCTTGAGAAGTGTCCTGTACATATTTTATACTTCTGAGGATGCTGCCTGGGCTCCTGAAGAAGGTGTCATATGATTTAAAGGCTGCAGGTATATAAGGCTAAGAGAAAACCAATAGAAATTTGCTGGGGACTAAAAAGAAAAATCTCTGTGGGACAGAACTAGAACCTCCTTCTTCATAACTGTCACATAACAAAAAGTTGCCTCAGTTTTGAAGCAGAAATAATTTCACTTGCAAGCCTCTATTGTTGATGAGGCAGCCTGGTTCCTTCTTGATATTTTTGATTAATGGCTAGCCTCTCCAATGGCAAAGTCTTGTAGCAAGTGTAGTCTGAAACCCAGAGGGCACCAGGTTGTCCATTTGGGAACACAACCTTCCTTCTCTTTGAATCCATAGCTCAGCTATTCAGAGTTGCTGAATACTTTTGCAAGCAGGAATTTTCAGGGCTAAAAAGAAAGGAAAAGCCATAAAGGAGGTTTGGCCCATGTAATTCATATAATGTATAAAAGGTAGGTAAGGGAGCTATCATTCTATTAGCAGGGCCCATCTTAGAGAGGGCTGCCATCACTGAGTTTGCCTTGTGGAGCCTTCTTGCAACAACCCATTCATACATTTGAACCCCTTTTTATCAGCCAGCATTTGCCACATTGCAGAGAGAAGCCAAGGTTCCCGGTTTAACATGTTGTGGACCTTCACTGGTACATGAAACAGAACTGGAGAAAGGGCAATTAGGCACACAACTCCATTATATAATAAACTAGATCTGAGTAATTTTCCTCCTACAAAATGGTTAGCTTCCTGTTTTCTGTTATGGCAATTGTTGTTATCCTCCCAGCAAAACCTACGTATTGATTCAATACAGTTATGGGAAGTGCTTTTGTTCCTCTTAGTTAGCTGTTCTTTTGTTAGAGGAAGGCTCATTTGTTTGTGACTTATCTCTAAAAAAACCCACCTCTTATTGATCTACATGGCATAATAGTAGCACCTGTTTAACATTTTATATCTAACTTGCATACTTTTGTGCAATTTTTAGATTAGAAAATGAACTCATTAGATCTACAAAAAAAATAAATAACAAAGAGATCTGCAATAAAAGAAGTAGAGGCAAAAACCTTGCTTGGCAGGTCATTCTGATTTTACTTTATGTTTCTGTAGTAAAGTGTTGAACGCCATTCCCCTTTGCTAAAACATTTTACTTTTTGACATAACTTTGTGTAGAAGCAAAAAAGACTAGGCTATCTTTCTCCCTGCCACCCTCAAACATGGCATAAAACAGAAAACTTGGTCTTACCTTCTTTGTTTCTACTTGTTTGATAGGTAGCAGTCCAGACAGAAGGCATATTCCCTGCCCAGCCAATGGGGGCAGATGCTAAGGAAAATATAAATGGGCTGGACTAAAAGGTCACCACCTCTTCCTCTGGACAACCAGTCACTCTTAGCCTAGCAATAAGGAGCCCACCCACCAACAGGCCCCATAGTGAACAGGTATCCTAGAACAGGCACCTGCTGGATTACTGCCCATTAAAAAACAGAAGGAAAATTAATAGTTAAGACCAAATTTTCTTTTCCATTTGTTGCTGGGCAGTGGTCCAATCACTGGGATGATTCAAGAGGTCCGTTGCTTTACCTACATGCAAACGATGTCACCATTTTGCTGTAGGCTCTGTTCTTAGAATTATTTCATTTGTTAAATAAAAGTGTTGAATGCCTCAGTAAGAAGGCGCCCGACGAAGCTTCTCTCCTGTATCAGTGAGTCATTTGCAAATTTCACATAAACCTATAATAGGACTTGATCTTGATACATTGACGCTCTTCTTATTCCCATTTTGTATTTATTTAGGAAGTGAATAAACAGAGTGTCCCTCCATAAGCCCACACACATAATCTCTACTTTCAATGCCCAAAGGCTGATTTGGTAATATCATCACGTTTAAATTAATCCATTTTCTTGACAAACATTAATTTGGAATATTCCACATTTGATTGCAGAAGTCAACTTCTTTCCACAAAAATTATTACTGAAGCGAATGTAATTATTGCCTTTTAATCTTAAATATTGAACTGAAGCCATGAAAACTGCTGGTTGTATGTTGACTTTTCTTTTAATCAGCAACTATCTTGTAGCATTGAGGCCATCACTTTTTTTATCTGTAATGCATATTCACTGCTTTTTCAGCCATATAAGGAACTGCTGTTTCCACAGATTGGAGCCTACATGTAAAATTATTTTTTTAAAATCCAAAGAGAGAAAAGCCCAGACTTTCAAGTATATCTTCAGCAATGCTTTAAGTTCACTTCTGATCCAAACTAATCCAGTAAGTACCGTAGTTCTCTTCCTGCTGACAGAGACCGAAGCTGTTCTGCTAAGGATAGGAAAGTCAAGGAATTCTGGATGGCTCCAGATCTTGCATGAATTCCAAGTTATAATACCCAAGTGTAATTTGAAAGCGTAAAGGTGAAATCCAGGATTCCCAGTTTCGTAGCCTTGTATCTGTCGACATAGTTACAGTTTTATGGGGACTAGCAGTTTAGGAACCATCACTTCAAATTCTGTAACATCAATTAATCTCCTTCCCTTCAGCAAAACAGACATCCATTTCAGAATCAGATGTTTTTGAATGAGGAAGTTGAACGAACGCCGATCTTCATAACACCGTCAATGTAGCAGTTTCATGTCCACCATAATTATAGAAGTGAATCTATTAAGACTCAGCTAGTAATTCTGCCTGATATGTTGCAATCTTGCTGACATATCCATCTATCCTTGACTTGGGTAAGAGCCTAGTAAAAGTATGGCCATTATTGATGAAATCATCATAATCACTATAAGAAACTTGATAAGTACCCCAAATAGCTAAGCAGAAAAGCAACTGCTATTTTATAAGTTGCCTTATGCCAATATCAGATGAAGAGCAATCTGTACTGAGTGGGTGCAGCAATACAAACATTCAGATGCAGGTTTTCTCAATCTCTAGTTTACCCATAATTTTTAAAATGGGATTGGACCAGAGACCTTGGATATGCAACCCATCATAGATTTCAATATGTTCCACCCTCCAAATCCACCGTCAGAGTTTGTTTGAGCGAACATGGTATGGATTACCTAGAATTTATAACTGATTTCAAAAGAATCCCACAACGAAGGAATGCTTTGCATGGCATATCTGATCACTGTAGTCCAAAAGCATTTATTCTGATCTGCATCAGAACAGAATTAAAATCTCAGAGAAAAATGGTCCTATACCATTATTTTTTTCCAATAGCACACTTTAAGGCAGAGGTGTCAAACTTCCCGCCCGTGGGCCGGTTGCATCATATGGAGGCTGCGCCCACCCCAGCTCCAGCAATACAAAAAAAGTCGCAATACGTCAGACACGTCACGTGACTTGGCAAGTTTGACACCCGTGCTTTAAGGTGTACAACAATTACGTATTCCTTTGAAGATAGGGAGTTTCAATTCATTATTTGAAAGAAAAAAAATCTTATCATTATATGATAGCCTCCATGCTTCTTCAAAAGAAAAAAAAACAGGCCATGTTATCTCTGGAAAAGTATGAACTTATAATAATAGAAGTTATAGCTAAATTTCTGCCCCGAAGGAATTATATACAACAAAGGAAGTTTAGTACAAAAATGCCAGGAAACAAACTGCAGGTTACTTTGACTTCTTTGATTTCTTAAGAGAGATAATTTTTCACATGAGGTCTTCTTAGTGTCTGCTATAAAAAGATTCCAGTTTTTAACTTCACACTGTTTTTCCTGTGGTCCAGTTTACAGAACTCCAGCAAGAATGAGTTAATGCCCTCTATGAGTAAGAGGAACAAAGAACAACAAGTGCTGAGTGGAGCAGGCACATCAAGCAGGGATGCTTTCTGTAGCTTATCCTTAGAAGTGTACAAAAATGCCTGGAAGCCTGGGCTTGCCAGGATGACCTTTGGTAACAAGACAGAAGAGAGGAGAACATCCTAACAAGATTCTCTAGCTCCAAGACTGAAAAGATGAATTACGGCAAAAACTTTTGAGAACGTTGCATGAACAGTCATATGTCTCCTTCTTAGCTTCAATCATCACTCTCTCCTCTTAACACACTTCAGCGGTAAACAGAGCAGAAAGGTGGGGATATAAGTAAAGCACAAAGCAACCATCTTTGGGTTATTTTACAAATGAATAGTGTCCTAGAAGATCACAGCTAACTAAGCCTGCCCTTTTCTCCTGCAGTAGTAGTGACTGGATCACGGAAGGAAGGGTGATGCCTCCTAGTCTAGCTCAGGGACAGCTTTTTCTCCCCATCCCCCACCCCCAGTCTGCCTCTTAATGGCCAAAGACGGAGAACATCCAATCTCTGGATCACTGCCCAGCAACAAATAGGATGAAATGTTTGCTGGGACAGGCAAGAAGAGGGCACACTCAGCTGCATAGTAAGTAGGCTTTCTGCATCTGAAATGTTTGACATCTGTCAAGGAGATCAATTGAATTTAAGTTTAGCAACATGGTTCCACACAGTTGAGTTGATAATACCCAACAGAAGTTTTGAATGGCACCGAAGACATTTATTTTTAAAACATACCACCGTGTTTAATACAAAAAAGTAGGGATTAGCAATGGAAGAGTTTCACTGCACACGATTAGAAATCGTCAAAAGAACTGTATCAAAATTGAAATTTGGTTGCGTAAACTCAGCTAACTCTCAAAACTTCTTGTGTTGGGTATTTTCTCAACATTCAGACACACAGACAACACAGAGATAGGTAGAAATAAAATTTGAGAAAATCATTGGAGAACGATGCTGTACCATGTATACCTTGAGCCATTGCTTCTCAGTCAGGGAATCACTATAATCCACTTCCTTACGGTGACGGGAACCTCTACCAAACATCTTCTCTTCCTCCTCCTCACAGGTTAGTCTTTCTACTTCTGCATCGTCTTTAATTATCCAAGAGGGCAACTCATCCTCTTCCATCAATCGTGGCTTTCGCTTAGGATTGCGGGCCTCCTCTCGCCTGCGATCTAAATCCATGCGCTGCAGAAGGAGAACAGCAACGTAAACTACATGTGGTATTGCCTTGGACTTCTAAGCTTTATGCTCAATATAGTCATTTACGGGAAGGAGTGCAAGTCTATTATTTCAACTTAACAAAGTCCTCTCAGTCTTAATTAAAGAGGAATTATGAGGTACAGGAAAGCCATCAGTCTTAAATGTTTGGAGTTAATTTTGCAAATTAGTTGGAAAACTATTAAGAGATTCTGAATAACTAAACAATACTTGCAATTTTTTGTGAAGAATAAAGTCTATAATAGTCTGTTTAAACATTCAGATATGATGGAGTAAACTTTTCATTATTACCAAGCAAAATGCTGGAATATGGATATATTTAAAATCAATCAATCAATCTCTGCCTTAGAGTGAGATTATCTCTTTTCATGGAATGGAAGAATCTTTCAGCTTTCCATCTTTATTCTTTATTCCAATATTTATTCTATTCTAGACTCTAAAATACAACAATATTAGAAACAGAATGAAATGACACACTGGTGCTTCCCACCTAGCGCCACTTTGAAGTCCACTATCAGGTTGGGAAAGGCTGCTTTAGATCATCAAAATGTAAGTAAATCAAAACTATGCACAACAAACTGGCTCTTCATTAAAAAAGTGGTTCCTGAGATCTAAAGGGATGAAAATGGACTGCAGTCTTATTGGTCTCAAGATTTTTTCCCCAAGTTTTTTCCCCAAGTTTCTTGGTTTGATAAATTTTGAAACCTGAAACATCACTTCAAGTATATTCCAAGTTTTTTTTTTTTAAAGAAACAGATTTATACAGTTATGTGAAAACACATGATGAACGCAGGTATACTTTTTTCAAGAATTCAGAAAACTGTATTGGTCTCAAATTAACACTGCTATATTGATATACATACAATTTCAATATGCTACAATACACATTGGTTTTTTGGGAAGTAAGCTGCCCAGTCTGGCTAGTATTTTCTTCCCCATGCAATAGTTGAGCATGGAAAAGAACACTCCTGCTTGCCTATGTCTCTCATCACTTCTTATATAAATAGTTAGGCAAATAGTTGATGTTGGCTCATCTCAATAAGTACAGCAATAATAAAAGTGGTTGTTCTTGGATGAGACCACCAGAGTCTCAGGAATACAGGTTAGACTGGGAAATTAGAAGGCAGGGGACACTCACTTTTGGCATCAGTGCTCAATTTTCCCAACATGGATGTGCCCATAAGCCCCTTGGAGTCAGGTTTGACTCAAAAGACACTTCACTTTCCTCCAGCATTGAAGGCAGGGGACTTCTGTTTTCCATCCTTTTCCAACTTCCTTTCTATACTTGGAAGGAGAAGGACTTAAAACTATTGGACGAGGTGGGACAGAAATGGGTGAGAGAAGGGGGCATTTTCCTTAGGAAGGCAAACTGCAACTTGGAGGGACTGGAGGTAGCCTAAAGTGAAAACAGCTGTAGAGTGTTATTTGTCCCAATTCCAAAACAAGTCATAAGTATCTATATGAAGTATACATGCTGGGACAGGATTTTGCTTTGGGGTTTTGCTTATTCTTGCTTGCTCTTTCATTTTTTGAGTGGACATTTTTATCAATAACCACCATCTTATCCTCCCCAGTAACATGAGGCTTCTCTTGGATCTCAAAACAACCTTAAAACAGCACAGAGAATAACAAGCGTCTTGTGTGTGTGTGTGTGCACGCGCGCGTGCACGCATATGAAGGAACCCTGATGCTTATATTGAATTAAATGATATTTGGTTAATGCCCTGGAACTATTTTTCTCATTCCAATATTTTTGTAATAATAATCTGGTCAGATGGTAGCTTTTCATTTTTCCAAAATTGGGCAAATACTATTCTCGCAGCTGTTAATACATGTAATATTAGGTATTCATTCTCTTTTCCATAATTAAATCCTAGTATTCCTAGTAGAAACAGTTCGGGTTTAAATTCTATCTGCATTTTAATCATCTTTTCTAACCACATATGAATCTTAAACCAATATTTCTTTGCATTAGGGCATATCCACCAGACATGATAATACGTCCCTGGTTTTTGTTTACATTTCCAACAAATATTTGATACATTTTTAAACATTTTCTCTAATCTAACTGGTGTCATATGCCATCTATAAAACATTTTATATAAATTCTCCTTATATGCAGCTGCTTTAGTAAGTTTGATATTTCGATCCCAAAGTTTTTGCCAATCTTCTAAATCTATGGAATATCCAAAATTCTTTGTTCATACTAACTATTTTTCTCAAGTATTATGAAATCTAAAGGATCTGCGAAAGTCTCGTCAATATGTATTTCCTCCCTTTTCTGCACATATGCCCTGCTTTCCTCTGGCATGAGTGCATCCACTACTGACTTCCTAAACAAAATGTAGCTAACTTAATGTTCCTCAAGTAATAGGCTGAACCTAGAAGAATAAAGCTGACCTCTATGACATACAACAAGCAAAATAGCCATTCTCACCATAAAAAGATCAAACTCTTCCTCATGTCGGGCAATCATTTGGTTAACCGTTTCATCATCTGGCACTTCATCTTCTTCCTGAAAAAATTCAAAGTTTCCTCCATTTAATTCCTCCACGGCAGTTTGTGTGCTTGGAGTTTTATACTGATTGTTTTACCATCTCAAGTTTGATTCGGCTACGTGTGAAAATATATCCGGTGGTCTCAATGGACGGTAGCCACGTGGCAGACGCTCCCCATCGGTGTTGGCCGATTTTGCTGACCGTCTTAAACAGTGAGGACTAAGGGCTGGACGGGCGCAGCGACTGAATTACCCCTCTCACCTTTAAAGGTGGCTCCTCCGAGTCGGAGTTGAGGCACAGGGTTGAGGCAGTGTGGGGAAAGCTTGCGCTGCCACTGCCGCTGCCCGTGCTGTATCTGGTCTGTGGATAGATAGAGGACTTCAGTCTCCAGGGCTGCCAATCCAGCACCTTTCACTGACACTCAAATTCACTTCTTAGGGTTCATGCCGCTTCCTTCCAGCCCACAGTCCCTTGGCCTCAGGATTACAGAGAGCAGGGATCGAGGCACAACACATTCCTCAGTCACGCATGAGAGATGGAGAAAGCCGCCTCCCACTCTCCTCATCGCCCCTTACCTCATCTTGCTCCTCATGCTCTAAGATAGCCTGCAGGAAAGCTCGCCTTTCATGACTGGAGGACTTCTGGTCAAACATTCCAGCCTGGATCACCTTCTGATCAACATTCAGCTTGTACTTGGCTGCAGCAAGTATCTTCTCCTCCACACTGTTGACAGTGCACAGACGCAGCACTCGGACTTCATTTTGCTGCCCAATGCGATGTGCTCGATCCTGTGCCTGCAGGTCCTGGAGTGGTAGACAAAGACCTTCCTCACTGTTCAAGAACTACACTGAACTTTCTTTCAGTTTCATCCTAAAGACAGAAGAGGCAATGTTGTACCAGCAGAGGGGCCCAAGACCGGATAGCTCTTCCTTTTTATGAAAACAGCATTCATGCCTTCCAATAGACTCAAGACCAAAACATGCCTCTGGTGACCCATTTCTAATCCCACAGATCAGAGGAAATGCTTTTGTTTAACTCTCTGCTCCTCAGGTCTTTGGCTGACCTGTGAACTGGCAGGGTGTCCCAACCTACCAACTGAAGACTAATGCTCTGTACTGTACCAGGGTTATCCAGGTAATGTTTGGAGGATAGCAGCAACATCAAGGGATGCTCTTAGTCTCTAAATCTTTATTGGTGTAATAATCCTTATTAAACTTGCTTGCTTGCTTGTTTGTTTGTATTTTATACTTTTTACTATCCATCTTTCACAGAGATATTATTTTACTTGATAAGTATTTCTTGGTTTCACTCCTTTGATTTGGCACATGAGTGCAATTTTGGTTTTAATTAGCAACTAAAGGTTATTCTTTAACTTTGCTTCAAGATAGTTAAGACTGTGCCCTGAAGAAAGACCAGATTAGGATGAGAGTTTATACTCTCAGCTCCCGAAGAGATCTATTATCAGATGAGAATTTTTTCTCTCCTAAAGGCACAGAAGAACTATTTATGACAATATTTTAAAACTGTAATTATGCCAGAATTCTCATTATTGATTGTAGGCAGAAGGGGAATGCCAAAGATTCAAATATTCTTGAAACTAAAAACTACAATACATATGCCTTATACGTATAATCCATATCCCTTGATGAAATATAAAAATTCCTTTCTTTTGCATTAGTACTATATATGTAGCATTACGAACTTTAATTTCACCAATAAAGATTAATTCTGTACTTATAACTATTTCCCCCCCTGAAACATAGTAAAAACACTTTTGTTACCTGGTGAGGATTCCAGTCACTGTCAAAAATAATCACAGTATCAGCAGATTGCAGATTCAGTCCCAAACCCCCTGCTCGGGTGCTCAGAAGAAAAATGAAATATTCAGAGCCTGGCTCATTGAAAGTTTTCAGCAGCATGCCACGATCTTCAGCTTTAGTTGTTCCTTTAAAAGCCCAGAAAAGAGAGGGTTTCCCCTGTGCTACGATATTTTATTTCAGGATAAAAGCTATTACAAAAATTGTAAAACTCAGAAGAAGTCATAGAGAAAAAACATATTTCAACAAAGCTGACAAAAGTGACATTTTAGAGTTATTACCTATGGAGAAGTTACATAATTGAAGCATTCAATTCTTAACAATATTAGAGAATTTACAAGGATAAATCAGATGGTTTGGATTGGCAGACGTTGTTTGGGCAGAATCATCATGATAACACATGGAAGTTATATTTTGTTATAACCTGCTTTCTTTCACTTCTGAACTTTAAAACAACTGGAGAATAAGGTAAAACTGAACACTCAAGAGAAGCTGCACTTAACAGATACTAGGTATTTTCCTCTATGCCATTCCCAAAATTATTTGGACAGGTCTGTAATGCCCAAATCATGATATTAATTAACATTTGGGTCTTCATTCAATATCAGCAACATCAGCCAGTAATGAAACAGATTAATCTCTCAGGGTATTGTGGCTGTTAATTATAGTCTTAAGTGGGCAACCACAAAGAAGTGCATATTTTAAAAAATAAAAAAGTTTATTCTTTCCTAACATTATGGTAGTCAGTTCAGTATAACCTGACCATCATTTTTGAGCAATGTTGGCATTTAATCATAAACTTTAGCAGATTATGACACAGGGCTACATAATACACTAGACTGCAAATACTTCAAACTACATAGCATCCACTCATAGTCACTCTATAAATGCCTCTTTTCCTACCTCCACACAAAGTATTATGGGGAGAGGCAAAAAGCTCAGGATCCACTTTTGATCTCTCTCTTTACAGAAGGGCAAATTAATGCTGGATTAAAAAACAAAACCTTAATCGAGAGTTGAAAAGAAAGAAGGAAAAAGAGAGAAAGAATTTTTGCCCTGGCTGAACAGGACTAATCTATTAGAACTAGACCAAAAATATGTCACTATAGATCAGTGATGGCGAACCTTTTAGAGATCGAGTGCCCAAAAACTAGCCCCCCTGCCCACCCCCACTCCGCCCCAGACCACCCCCACCCCGCCCGCAGGGCCTCTCACTGCTTCCATGGCCCGCCACAGATCACCCAGGTGGCCCAGCAGCACCATGGCAGCCACGCCCTCCGCCCACGCCCTGCAGCATCAACCGCACGACAGGGCACAAGGGCAGAGTCTTGTCCCCGCTGCCTGGCTGCCATGTCCTTGGCTGCACTGCTCTGCGCGGGCAGCACTTGGGGGTGACTCTCCTTGGGGGGGCTGCTGGTTAGGAGGGGGCTGCAGGGGGAGGCGGGCCTGGGGCGACAGCACGCGTGCCCACAGACGGCTCTGAGTGCCGCCTCTGGCACGCGTGCCATAGGTTCGCCACCACTGCTATAGATTATACCTACCAGAATATATGACAGGCTTCCTATTCAATCATTGCTATTTTAGGATCAGAAAGAGATTCAAAATATTTCTTATCCAAAAGAGATTTATAATTTCAGGAAAGCATTAACAAGAATAGTCATTGGGAAAAATGATTCTACATTACACACTGGTTTGAGACATCAAAAGGAGCATGCTGGAAATGGAAAAGTTAGCCAAATGAAGGATCCTGGACCACTGAAGAAATGGAAAGAACAATTTGTATTTCTTTTAATAAATGCATCCTTCAAACACCACAACTACCACTAATCAGATATGCCTTATACAATTGTCATTTATGTGGAAGGGAATTGTTTACAAAATATTCTCAGGCAACTGCTGTAAGCTTGAGCTCTATATTTCAGAAAGTTTTTAAAAATATGGAAAGGGATCTTGGAGATCTTCTAGTACAACTTCCTGCCTAGTGCAGGACAAATGACTATCCAACCTTTGTTTGAAAACCTCACATGATGGAGCACTCATAGCTTCAAGAATCAGGCTGTTACATTGCTTAATAGTTCTCATAGTCAGGAAATTTCTCCTTAGTTCAAGTTTGGATCTCTCATTGCAAAGTTTCCACCCACTCATAGCTCATAGTTTCTAAGTTTCAGATATTATATATTGTCAAGTCTGCTTCTTTGGCTTGGCACCTCGCTAGCATCCTGCCATCAATGGCCATGGGGAGGGGACATGGGGAGAGACATATAGGCAATAAACCGGTATGGGGATACAATGGGAAATAGGGAGGGGGGATAACAGTTTGATGAAGATCAGGGAAACAGGGAACCAGTTTGTGCCAGCACACAAGGCCACGCACCCTGAGAATAGAATGTGGTCTCCCCCAAACATCTTAGTGTTTCTCAAAACACCTATGCGGCTCTTAATTGGCTGAAGACTAACTGGTCATGGGGAGAGGACTGGGATGAGGGGGAAAAGTTTGTAGCTTTCTGCGTGGGAGACTTAGTTCTGGGCTGACTTTACTGAAACCAGCAACCTTTAGTAAAAGAACTTATCACTTCACCCAAATGGAGTTGAGGGTCTTTCTTTCCTAAAGGACTGGACTGGGGCAGGCCTGACACATACTTTCAAAAGGCTTATACCAGCACTGGAAGGAATTTCCCTTTGCCCATACCGAAAGAGAATGAGCCATGTCTACTTTTAAAAAGCAATTCCACTTTCACATTGAAAATATGACGTTTTTAATGTGGTTTATTATATATTGACAGGAGAGGCCTTATGGGGGAAAGGTATGGACCTATAAAGCAACTAAATCCTTTTTAAAGCTATATGATCAAAATTTCAAACTACCATCAATCCAACATCTTAAGAGAGCAGTTCTTAGCAGCTTGCTTATATTAATACTGTGAAGAACCATCCAGCTTGATTCCACCCATACTAAGTGGTGTAGCCACCATCACGTCACTCTTGTTTTCCCCTGAGGTTTAGATACATTCTGCTCTTCACAGAAATGATCCAGATCCTAGGCCTGAGAAAAAGCTTGTGTAAAGAGAAAATGAAAAAGAATGGCTGCATTCTTAGTGTGTGACCACTGCCAACACGTTGGCTTAACACGGCAACTTGCACAGACAATACATACGTAAAACGGTATGCACAAAGAACTCTTATTTATCTTTGATGCAGGAAAATTATATTCCACTTTTTTAACATTCAGTTCAAAACTTCATAATTAGGTGACTCTTCAAGCCAATTAGTACTTCCCAATACAAAATTTGCGCAGCATGTAAGTCTACTGACAAACTCACCATCTAGCCTGAGGTATTTGAATCCACGGTAGGCAAAATAATCTTCCATTATGGTCATGAGGGAGGTCATCTGACAGAAGAGCAATACCTTGTGGTTGGTAGCTCGCAATTTGGGAAGAATACGATCTAGAAGCTCAAATTTCCCAGAAGCTCGATAGAGATCAAGTCTAGGTTATGTATGAGAAAGAGAAAAAGGAAGATTTTTTTCCCCACCAAAACAACCAGTTTCACATGTTTTAACTTCGGGATTCCCCTTCTGTATCAAACATTTGCAGAACAATCTGTCTTGTTTTGGACCACAAAAGTCCTATATTCTTAAGTTTGAAAAAACAGGATACTCTAATTGCTCTTATGAATAAACCAGGCCTTTGCTGTTGCCTTATGAATAGTAGCTATTCTCTACTATTACAGATAGCTGTTGGGTTACGAGAACTGGAACTGGAACCGGAATTTCCACTGCTAAGCAGGGCAGTAGTAAAATACAATATCATGTGATCATATTGCTTAGCAAACAACAATCTCAACCATCCTGGTTGATGCTGTAACCCCAAGATGTGCAGGTTGTTAAGCAGGAAGTGGAAGGAATCCCAGCTAAACAATTCAGGGATGCTGCAAGGGAGTGGGGGAAGACAGAAGAGATTTTGGGAGGACTGATATAGGCTAGATGTAATTTGAGGGAGGCCAGGGGAGAGCTTAGGAGGTCTGGCACATGCTAAGTGCAAGAAGGGTCAGGGATGGATGATGCGGTGCTGCAGGTGAGCATAGGCAGGCCTTAGGGATAGATGGTACAGTGGGGCATGAGCACAGGAAGGGTGGGGGATGGACAGTGCAGTGGGGTGCAAGTGCAGGAAGGCAAAGGGGAGTTACTTGTGACCTTCCCTGCTGGCTTTCCCAATGTTTGTGGAAAGCCAGCAGGAAAGGTCGCAAATGGTAATCTGGTGACTGCCAGCTCACATTCATGATGGCCAATCACCATAAATGGGAGCTGGTTGCCAAGCACCCAAATTGCAATTGTGTGACTGCAGAGCGCTGGGGCAGCTGGAGCTTTGAGGACTGGTCATAAGTACCACTCGTTCAGCACCAACCCAATTACGAATGGTTGCTGAACAAGTGACCAATAAGTGAGAACTACCTGTACTGATCTTAAATTAAGTAAGTCCAGACAAGCTTTTAAGGGAGTTCAAGATCTTAAAAAGCATCACTCCCAAAATATTAATTCGTATGATTAGAAATTGTCCTAGTGCCAGGATTTTCGATCAAGAACAGGTGGGAGATGCCTCTGGAATTTAAGAAGCCAAGCATGAAGTCATTATGGTTCAGTTTGTTGAGTCTTCACAAAGAAAACATACCACATAATCCCAAAGTTTTGGAGTATGCAACTTACCCTTGCACAATGCCTCCAGTGAAGCCTAAGTGCTCAGAAAAGGACTCCTGTAACAAAATGTATAGAAACCAACATAAATATGAAGAAATGATGCCAAATATAACAATAGAGGGTTTTCTTCCCTTCAAAAGGCATTTTGATAGTTAATAGTCTGGAAGACTTGTGCTGCACTTCTTAGGCTAGTAACTAAGATAGCCATTCTTTTTAACATTTAAATTAATACACTTAATTTTTCAAATAAACAGATGTTTCAATTATGGTTAAAATTATTTTCAAAGCAGGTGGAGATTTTTGCTTGCTTGTTTCATGAATGCAAACTTCGAACCACTCGGGTTTATAATGTTGCAAAGTTCTTCTCAATCAGTCTTCCCTTACTAAGTGCTCTCCAAAAAACTAACATGAAACTATTAAAGTCCAACACATTTTGAGGCTTTAAATCAGTGGTTCTCAACCTGTGGGTCGGGACCCCATTTGGGGTCGATCGACCATTTCACGGGGGTCGCCAAGCAAGGCTGTCCGCCATTTTTTTTGTCTGCCATTTTTTTCCCCTTTTCCGGCGGGTGCCTTACCTCCCTTGGGCTGGGCCAGCTGGTGGTCGGCCTGCTCCGTCTCTGCCGCTTGCCAGCTACGCCTCGG
>NW_015386515.1:238955-262720 GCF_001527695.2 Protobothrops mucrosquamatus | reverse complement strand
GCTTCCAGGCAGGGAAAGTCCTCGACTTATGACCGGTTGGGTAGTCCTCGACTTACGACAGGTTTAGTCCTCGACTTACGACCGGTTGGGGTCACGGCATTAAAAAGGTTGAGAACCACTGCTTTAAATGGTGTATATACAATACTACATTGAGTAATCTTGGAATAAATCTGGAGCAAGGAGGAAAGTCATGAATTATGATATTCTAGAAAGCTTCAGCCAATAAAAGAAACTGAAGATTTCTCTTTTTCCTTGCAGAGTTTCATACATATCAGTTTGGACAACAGAGTACAATGCCTACTTTTTAGATGCCAGGTGGGGAGAAAAAGGATAGACAACCGGTACAAATATTCCTTGAGAGCTATTTGCTTCAGGATTTTGGCTGGCCTTGAAGCTTTTACTTTTGAGACTTGCAGCTGAGAAAAAGGAACAGACTTGGGGGCTGCTTATCTCTGTGCCAGAGACGATAATATTATTCTAAAATTGGCCTGTCTGAACTATGAACACAAATACTGACTTTCAGAACTGTATTGTGGAACTATTTTCCTGTAGAAGAAACATACACTATTGCCTGATATGATGGAACACTTTGGATTATAAATCTTGATTGTTAAATAGCCTTTAATGGTTCTTTTTTCTCCCTGGACAGAAAGGATATTTTTCTCATTGGACAGAAAAATTTGAATTTTACTTATATCTGCTTAGGGGAGGTTTAAGAACGGCTAGTTGGTTGGATAAATTTATAAAGGCTACTTACAAAAAATAAAATGGATGTTCCATACTTAGTTCTAAATAGTAAAAAATCATCCTTAACATCTGTCTCCAGAAGCCTCAGTTTGCCATATCACCAAGAAAATACTGATGAACCACAGAAAGAAATTCTCTCCATGTTGAAATTAATACAAGAAACAATTGCTTTAGCTCGTGATGAGATTAAAAATAACACAAAAGAGATAAAAGAACAATTTTCTAATTTAAATCTACAAACTCAGAAAATAACTATAGAGAAGGAACCAGCAACCCAGAAAATAGAAGGAAAACTAGAGAATGCTGACACAAACATTGAGGATCTAAAGGAAGAAACTAATGACCAGACTCAGATAAATGAAGACTTAGAAGACACAACGATAATATTGGAAATGGAAAATACATTTTACAAACCAAGGTTTCAGAACATACTGGAGGATAAGGAAGGAGAGCTAAAATAAACCCGTTAACAGAACTTTGGGGAACTGGAGAAGGAGGGAGGCTGTTTAATGAATATCAACAGGCTAGTTCTTCCAAAAATACTTTAACTAAATTGTTTCTCTTGTCTCAAATAATATACACAAAAATAGAGGAAGAATTATTTGATTATCCAAATGCACTGACTTGGAAAGTTAGTTGGCAAAGGAAGAAAGCTAGAGTAAGACTGAAGGAAACAGAAGCTTTGATCTATTAGAGGAGATGCTACATTACCAATTAGATGTTTGAATATGGTTAAGAATAGATTGCTAGAAATAGAAGTATTATTATAACCAGATAGATAGGATTTGTAATCAGAATATCATATCTTGGTATGAAAAGGGAAATAAGAATATGCTAAGAACTTTGAATAAGGGAAGCTTTTGGTTACCCAAATATAACTTGTTCTGAAGTTATAAATGATTGGGATATTTTGAACATGGATGGGGAATTAAAATTTAAAAAAGTGAAAATAGGATATAGATTGAATAAATGGATATTGGGTGCAAATGCTATTAAGATATGCTTTGGTTAGAAAAGATATTCTAAACTGATATTATTGACACTAATTAGAAAAATGTAACAAATGTTGATAGGCAATTGTATATTTACTCACAACAATAAGAATTGTATTTGCTTAATGTGGAAAAATGTCTATTACCAGAAGAAGAGAGGATATACTGGAGGGTGTAATATTGGATTTAGTTTGAAGAAGCTTACATGTACCACGGAATCACTAATGGACTCAGTCATCATGTCATCTATTAGGCACTTGATTGTAAAAATAGAAAATTAATAAAATATTTATAAAAAAACAACAAAAAAAGAAATGGTAGTAATTTATCCACACACGTTCCCATTAAGCCATCCTTCCACACATTTGCTCCAGCACATTTCTCTTTGCCAGTCTCCTCTTTAACAATGCCACATCTTTACCTCTATATGCTGAAACATATATGGATGGTTGCAGATCTTCCGCAGCTGCATAATAGTGTTCATGAGCGTTTTTGTACCACCTTTGCCCTGCAAGAAAAAGTGTGAAAAATATTGAAGAAGGCAAACTATTTATAGCAGAAGTCCCCAACCTTTTGGGCACCAGTGACCGGTTCCATGGAGAAAGGTTTTTCCACGGACCAGAAGGTGCGTGGTTTTGTGTGCTGACCGCATCTTGCGGATGGGGCTTTGTTTGTTTGTGTGGACCGGTTGCTGGCATGCCACGGATCGGTACTGGTCCACAGACTGGGGGTTGGGGACCCCTGATTTATACCACACCTACATTGCCATGGGCCTCTTTCTTCTACACTGTTCAAACCACAGAGCAAATGTTGGACAGTTCTAGCTATATGTGTAGGACAACGAAAAAGGAACCAGACATGGGACATTCAATGTATTAAGCTTCGTTTCTGCAAAAGTTTTTTGTTTTAGGGTTGTCTTGTTTTGCTATTATTTGGGTGCGGCTGAAGTTCTCATCACATAAACTAAGCACATGAAGTATTTGAGGAAGGTGTATAAATCTGTATTAATTTTTTTATGGTCCACAAATTTCTTCTAAGAATCTCTTATCATATTGCACTCTCTATCCAGAAACATCATTTGAAAGGGATTTCATGGAGGATCTCAAAGAATGAATGCTACAGCCGGAGAACCCAACCACTTCAAATGTGGGGGCAAATGAATGTTTTAACCACTGTGCTTTAAAATACTGTTATGATCAGAAATTAATGATTTGTACATCAATGGGTGCTATTACTAATCTAAATATTTGGTTGCATTTGACTATGCCTCATTCTGACTATCTATGGAACACTCCACATATTAGAAACTTAAACCTCCCATGCTGGCTCCATTTTCTATCTGCTGTCCCTTTCCAGGATGGGATCACAAGCCTATTTATCTAATGTGGAGTCCCTCTGTGAACTAGCTGAAGCCAGCCATCAAAGACCCAACCATTATGTCCTGTCTTGAGCTCCAAAAAAGAAGTAATCTGACTGGTTGGGGATGCTGAAAGTTGTAGTCCAGTACAGGAAGATAATAAATCAGTCCAACAAAAGAATGCCCACTCTTTTTTCACAGTAGGGTAAAAAATCTGTTCTCCAAACCTTTTTGTCTTTTTCAGATCCATCTGTAAGCAGCACTCCCTTTGCTTGCATGTGCCTATAAAGCACTCTTTGTAATGCAGACATATCACACTTAATAACATATTCTACCTGTTTGGAAGAGAGAAGGCACATGGATTCATTAAAGTGCAAACTGTTTTTATACTGCATGGAATCCAACATTATGCTGGTGGTTGACATTTGGGGCTTCTTCAAATTTTTGATATATTTAAGCAGCTCCTTTAAAATTGATTTGGTTAGGGATGTAGCTTTGTTGTAGAGAACAGTGCAATACCGCATACAAATACATAAGGGGTAGTTTGTCACATGACAACATCATGAAGTATGTTTTGGTATTCTGATATATAGTAATGTCCTTTAATGTCTATGGTCAAAGAGATCTAAAATTTTGGAGGGGTGTCGTTATACGTATCAGATGCTTCTGACTTCTCCATCTTAAATCTCTTATGAAAATATAGATCATTAAGCCAATAAAGTCTTCCTCTACTTCTTGCAGATGTATACAGAAAAGCAGGAATGCATTTGTTGAAAATGAGACGTCAAACATTTATCGGCAGAACCCTGACTCTTTTGGTGCCACTATTAACTGGATTCTATGTAGACACTTGCCAGCAAAAAAGCCCCAACCTTGCTGGCAGAGAAATCAAATGCACACGAAGGGGCTGCTCACCTCTGACATCCTTAGCAGCAATCTTTTTGTGTGTCCCCCCCCCCCGCCTACTTACACAAAGACCAGAACCAACAATCCATCTAGCCTGGCAATATTCTTCATCCTTCCAGATCCAGGTCCTTCTCAGCACTGCTATTCTAAGCCTTTTTTAAAATGGGCATTGAGTAGTAATGAACACCAACTCTTCTATTAAGTCATGTGCCTTCTTGAATATCACATCCTAAGCAACCAGACACTTTTCCTGACCAACAGAATCTTTTCTAAGAAAATGAAATGGCAGCTATCAGATTCCAAAGGGATCAACAATGATAAGACACTATTTCCATGAGCCAAACAGATTCCAGAAAGAATTTGGAATAGTCTCTGGTGTATATAATTACCTTTTCAGGTAGCTGCGCTTCTACTTCCTTCTTTAATCTTCTCAGTAGGAAGGGGCGCAAAACTTTGTGCAAACGACGGATAATTAGAATAGTTTCTTCCTCATTCAAATCCACCTGTAATCAAAACACACACAAATTCAAGGAAACACCAATATTTAAAATATCTTTCTCCAGTAACAATAGAAAACTATAGGAATACTTTTAACATGCTGAATAAGAGAAAAATCTATCATTATAGATCCACACTTATAAAAAACAAAATATTATTTCTTTGATTCCTCTCCAGCTTTCTAAACTCAACATATTGCCTACAACAATGAATGACCAATTAATTTCTGGGAGAGGTTGTGTCAAGCCAGATTAGAACTATGGGCTAATATGAGTAAGAAGTGCCTAATGTACCAGCAAACATCTCCATCTGATATAGCTGGCTTTGGTTGGCTTTACTGGGACCAGGTAGAATACAGATATGATAAACAAATAGATCCTACCCATAATTCATTTAGCATTCTAGGTGAAACATAAACTTGAGTTTGTATCTGAGAAAGTATTGAAGTCAAATATAAGGAACATTTTATTTGAGTAGAATCCATGCTTAACACTGAAAAAAAATGATTAAAATATTTAGTTTATGTAGCTGCTTTGGGTAACTATGGTAGCACAACCAGGTGAGAACATCCAATCTTGTTAACAGTAATGTTAAAATTCTTTAAATTTAAATTGTCTGAATTCAGACAATTCAAGTACATTTGATCCTTTAAGAGAGGGTAATCTTCTCACAAAAAAATCAACAATCTGTTCAGAAACAAAACTCTTAAAAAAAAAAAACCTCAATCATAAAATCCCAAGATTTGGGCAATGCTATACTTTACTACTATAATCAGATTATTTGGAGTTATGCACATAGGTTATTATGGTACACTGAGGAATCCACCA
This sequence comes from Protobothrops mucrosquamatus, assembly GCF_001527695.2. Lineage (NCBI taxonomy): Eukaryota > Metazoa > Chordata > Lepidosauria > Squamata > Viperidae > Protobothrops > Protobothrops mucrosquamatus. The sequence goes on along the minus strand of NW_015386515.1, from coordinate 257,393 downwards.
CAAAGAGTAAGCAAAATCTGTTAAGTGGAACAGACAACCTTGCACACAAGAGAGTGAAATGTCTGAGGTAGACTGCCATTGTTCAGACAGAACCCACTGGAGGGTTGTGCAGAGCTTCACAAGGCCTTGACTGAAGAACAGAATTAGATGTTTCTTTCAGCACTTACCTTTTCTCCAGTCATGGCAAACGGAGCATTAAACCACTGTTCAAATGTGCTACAACTCTTGAAGATAGTTGGAAGGAGGAAATTGAGCAGAGCCCATAATTCTGGTAGCTTATTTTGTAGTGGAGTTCCTGTCAGCAGCAAACGACGAGGGGCTACGTAGTGTGTATTCAGAACCTGGGTTAGCTTGCAATGGTGATTCTTCATCCGGTGACCTTCATCAACAATCATGTACTTCCAACGAATCTGACAATACCAGTTGGCAGCTGTAAGGATTTGCCTGAATTCCAGAATATAAGCTTCTTCCCCCAGGACATATTCTCATTTAAAGACATAGACTATTGAGTTAGGTTGCTACTGATTTTGGCTTTAAAATGTTATTAAGTAAACTATATATTCTGAGAGGAGTGAAATAGGAATCCTCAACTTGCCATTTAATTTCTATGTTCTGTATCACAGATGCTACCACAAATATTAAACAAGGAAAAATAAAATCATCTCATTTATACAGACTATAGCGAAACACTATTTTTAGAATAACTCATTTAACTCAAACTCATAAAGATTATTCATTTATTATTTGGTAGATTTGGGGACTGGCAAACAACCACAGTTCCACAGTTTGCCAAAACTAGGCTTAGTTGAGAGGTCACATGATCCTTGAATTTAATCACAGTCATGAAATTGTGAATCAGTTATTACAAACCAATCTTTGAAAAATTGTTGGAATGCTGCTAAACAACCTGCAGAAAATCAGCAGACGCACCCCCAACACACACATTCACATATTCCACCCACTTCCTGCCTCCTCCCACCCCCAAACTGGTAATAGCCTGAAGTAAAATAAAATCTGCTTGATTCCTGATGATTAGACAAACATGCCCATGTTATTCTCTTGGTAACAACATGGAATTGATTTGCCATTGATCTCTTTCAGGATGTTTTCACAACTTCACAGGCTAAACTTTAAGCACTCAAAGTACATATAAAATATATTGACATTTAGGACTGGGGCACAAATCATGCTTCCATGTGTAACCCATAGACAATGTATATTAATCTGTTTTCTTATTGCTGGCTGTCATCGTTCTATGATTGTATATTTATATATTTATGTATTTTTCTGTTGTTCTAAATCAATGTTTGTCAAAATTTTGCAACTCCCCCCCCCACCCCCGCAGTCAGCATGGGAGTTTAGGTCCACATATCTTAAACTTGCCAAGTTTGAAAAACACTGTTCTAAATCAATTTCTTCTCAGTTGCCTTTTAAGAAAAAAATATATAAATAGAACCCCATAAATAAAAGAATATAGGACCAGGGAAATCTCACTTTTGCAAGAATGTGTTTATCTTTGATGATATATTCATATGTAGTAAGCAAAACATTAAACTTTCCACTTCGAAGCTGAGGTACAAATGCCCGTCTTGCAGCTGGAGAGCCCTAAAAAAAGCACACACACAAACATCTAAACATATGTTTTGACATTTAATCTATGCTCTTTATTGCATGTATGACCATGAAATGAATTGATCGATCTACTTTATAAACTTTCCACACGACAGGTAAACAAATCAGTAGCCCAGAGAAGGGCAAGGAATTAAACTTCACAGAGGTTTTTGTAGATGACCAGGCTGAGCACGAGGGAGGGGTCAAACGAACTCTAAGTCATGAATCCCTGAGCAACCGCAAGAGATCTAAGTCTAGCGCACTCTGAATGCCTCTCTTATCTTCAGCACATTTCCCTTAACGACCAGTTGGCCCGATTCTTGTAAAGAGATTAAGCTTGAATTAAATATTTATACTCATTTGAACTGCCTGAATCTTGTAATTTCCTGGGCACTTGACAATTTTGGAAAGAGGAATAAGCTTTGTGGGGCTGGCTAAACAGTTTGAGAAACAGAAACATGAAAAATAAAAAAAGAATGGAAAATCTGAGGAGAAAAGGGAAGCAGAGATCAGGAAATAAAAAGCTGATTGGAGGTGGAAGATCTGATGAAGATATTCAGCCCTTACACAGGGGTGATACAGCAATGAGATACTTTTATCCATTACATCCAAGGACAGAGGATAGCATTAAAAACTTCAGATCATGAAAGAGTGTATGAAAATATCAATTTTTATACTTACCTTATATGAGACTTTAACCACAGAAGGAGCCCACTTATCAAATTCATAGGCCCAATTTGATAGAGTTCTAAACAGAAAAGAGTGAAAATTCCATTTTATAAGTTATCTTCTCATTTCTTTCAAGAATTAAAAGTTAAATCTCATAACCATATGTTTAATGAATAAAAACTGCACCCAAATTTTATGTACTTATTTTAAATTAATAATTTATTTCAATAGAAGATGGAAAAAGATGAATATCAGTAAATAAATAAAAGGTTTACAATTATAAAACTTAAAACTCATTATTTAATTAATTAAGGTATACAACTAAGTTAATTATATCATTTTAAGAAATAACTAAAAACTCTATAAAGCTATAAACATAAAAGTTAATATTGGCTTCACCATTATTTGTCATTCTTCCAAAAAGAAGCAACTTTTTAGAAGTGTAACACAAACTTGTAGTCATATCTGCTGACTGATCAGATGAAACCTATCAGTGCCATACTTTTTTTCCATACAGCTGCTTTTATTTAACTAAATGAATTAAATTATTTCACTCCTACAAAATTAATGTACATTAAATAACTATATGAAACACAAATGATTAAGTTATTTAAAATCTTTGATTGCCAATTCTTGATAGTTAAAATCCTTATGGCATTTCAAGTAAAGCATTAGTTCAAAGGGTTTTTATTTCTCAAAGGTTTTACCCACCCCCTTTCTAACTGTGTCATTTAAAAAACAATAACACTTGAATGGGGCAGTCAAGTCAGGGGTAGGCTTCTCAACCAGTCAGTGAACACCACAATGTGTAATGCCTGAACCAAACTTGTAAATTTACTCATTTGTAATAAAAATACTCAGACATTTGTTGCTGTTATTGTTAAACTTTGTTTTCTTTTTATTGCCCGCTCTCTGGAACTGTTACTGCAGCACATCACATGCTGCTTTTGTTGCCCTGGATGTTTCAGTCACGTGTGCTTTATTTATTTTAAAGCTTTATTTATTTTTCCTATTAAATGGCATCCCACTAACACTTCAATCAGTACACAGTAGCAGTGCTTTTTCACAGATACAGAAGGTTCAAAGTTGCCCACCTGTCTTCGAGGTATACTTACGACAGAGGTACTATAATGAGGAAGGGTCCGTTGATTCGTTTGTGCTCCATGAGGTATGTAATTAAAGCAATGGTCTGGATTGTCTTACCCAGGCCCATTTCGTCGGCCAGGATACCATTGAGATTATTATTGTACAGTGATACCAGCCACTCTAAACCTTTGATCTGTGGGCAGGAAAAAGAAACACAAAAGACATTACAGGGCCTACAGAGAGAAAATTGTGGTCTTGTTCTACAGAGCAGCTCAAAATACTGATTTCCACATCCAGGCAAAGCCAAGCGGTAAGGACGTACTCTCTGACTCTTACCTGATACTGTTTGAGGACACCATTCACCATGAGGGATGACTGTTTGTCTACCCTTTCAGTGACTGCATGAGCCACAGCATAGTAAGACTGCAACCCCCTTGCCAGGGCTTGAGACACACCATACTCGTCATCAACATCTTGCTTGGCGTTCCTATGAAAAGGTTTCAAGGGAATGAGAAAGGTAGAACAGGAGTGTTAACCTTACTGGCAGTACAACTGCTATCTTAGGGGAATTCAAAGGAGATTACCGTAATTCTTGCTAGGTGTGGGGGAGCAGAAACCCTCCCCCCACAAGAATTGACTTATCTTTTGGGGTTTGTGTATGTATGTTCTTTTTTGGGAAATACTTACAGTTTGAAAAAAACACTTGACAAAACATCCCTCCTTGCTACTATTTATTTTAGGGGCAGAGCTGTGGAGGTTTACATTCTCTAGTTTAGTTCTGAGGCTTCACTTTCTTAGAAAAATTCTGTTTGGGCTTTTGGACAACTGGGAGCTCAGACCTGCTCTGGATTCATCGTCTCCTGTTTGGAATGGATAGGACTAAAGTTCTAGCTTTTGGAAAGGCAAAGGGGTGCCAATAACATAATGGGGAATGCAAAAGCTAAATTCTGTATCACACTATTGATTCTTTCTTTCAGGATCATTCAAGAATCTGTTTCCCTTCTGGGTGATTGATTGGAATCTCCAGTGAAGTTGCCTGGCTCCAGGCTGATTGTGCCTGGAACTTCTGTGTAATACCTAAAGCCAGGAATATTTCCCATCACTGTCTACTAGAGTCTTCCTTCCTTCCTTTTTGCAGAAAGGCCTGGGGAAGAACCAGAGAATTCAGATGGTCTTGGTGGGAGCTGCTCTACTTCTAGGAAGCAAAGCTTGGTCCTTGTTGCTAGGCGGCACATGTTCTCCTTATGGTAACCATGGAACCATTAAAGAGTGGCAGCCAGAATGGAATTTTTTTTCCTTGTTCTCTTCAAGCCTTCCCAAATTAACAATGCTTTATTATGCATAATTACATAATTGTTTTTATTTATTATTGGTTGCTAAGGAGGGTTGCTATCAGGAGAAAGAAGGCGTCTATAATCAGGAACAGCTCTAATTTCAGAACCTAGGATCCATAGCAGCATCTATTTCTGCATTAATATGAAGATAAAGAAGAAGAGCAATGCCTGGGGTAGTGCCTTTTTTAACTGCTACCCTACTACAGTACTAGAGTAACTATGCAATTTGGCTTAGCCATTTTGCTACTCTTTTGCAACATAGAATCAAAGAGGGGGCTAGATAAGCTACCTTATCTCTTTCTTTTTCTGCCATTTTGTATTTTGCCGGGCTGTAATATATAATATAATATAATTCAAGATGGACAGTATTTAATATTTATTTGCTACGTACAGTATATGTAGGGATGTGAGTCTATGCATATGTTGTTCATAGTATGTTTAGGTGTGCGTCATGTATGTGTTTCACTTTGAGAGCGGGCAACTAAATTTCATTTTTGATGTGTGCCGTTGTGCCCCCAGTAAAAAAAAAATGACAATGAAGGTTATCTTATCTTATCTTATCTAATCCCCTAGGGCAGAGGTCCCCAACCTTTTGGGCACCAGGGACTGGTTCCGTGGAGAGAGGTTTTTCCATGGACAGGAGGGTGCGTGGTTTTGTGTGCTGCCTGCATCCAGTGAATGGGCTTTGCTTGTTTATGCAGACCGACTGCTGGCATGCTGTGGCCCAGTAGTGGCCACGGGCTGGGGGTTGGGGACCCCTGCCCTAGGGACTCTTCCCCCTAGGGAACCAAAGGGAAGACAAACCCCCCCAAGGGGCTTCCAATTTTATTCTTCCCAAGGCAGAAAATGGGTCTTTTCCAGTGTGAGCTGCCCTCCTTCACTTAGGAGAGATGTTCCATATGCATCCACCTTCCTTTTTCACCTCTATTTAAAGAAAATGCCAAAAGAAGCAGCTGATAGAAAAACACCATATGAGTCTTACTCAATAATGTGCCTTGCATCCACTTCTGATACATCATCACTGTCTGGATCTGGAATCTTTTTCTTCTCCTCTACAGGCAGAGCAGACTGAGCAGGCTGAGGTTGTTCTTCTTCTTCCTCCTGCCACAAACCAAAGCAACTTAATGTAACTTACAATATCTTGGCACTGAAGGATCACCCCATTGGTTCTGATCATTTGCCCTCTCCACCCGGTCCCCTCAAGATGTTAGCAGCAGCAGCAGCAACAACAACAACAAAAAAAAGGGGGGGGCTGCAGGGCTATCCATTCCCTTTAAATTTTTCTTTTTAAGCTGCCTGTTATAAGAATTTTCTAACATTTGGTCCCTGGATATACATGTTTTCTTCTTTCCACATCATCTTTTGTGGCATTTTTAGACAGAAAACCTGCAAAAATAGGAACCATCCAATTGTAAGTTACCGGTATCTCAAAAAAATTCTGAGAGTTTTTGGATGAAGATTGGGGTAAAAACTGAGAACAGTTCAAATCACTTCAGTTCCTCACTATGCAACCATTAACCAAATCAAAGGGGAAACGCTTTACATAAACAATAATAAAGCATTAAATGACTGCATTAGAAGCAATATAGTCTTAATTAAGAAATCAGACTGCAGAAAGATTTATACCATTATATTCTCACAGAAAAGGATGTATCTTAAAAAAAAAAATTGTGTGTGTGTGTCTATCTTTTGTGATTAGAGATACAGATAGACAATCAATACAGGCTCTCTGCACTGTTTTTGCTTAAAGGTTCAGCTATGTTTACTAGAATGTTGTTTCTCCTTTACTCATTTCCCATGTGTAACTGCTCACATGCATCTCCACTTATAATGGTCCAATGCAAGGAGAAGAATTACTCACTGGAGATACAGTTTAATTTTGCTGGACTGATTTATACTGTACTGAAGTGAAAACAGCAAAATTTAATGGGAAATAGGAACCGTTAATTAAGTTCTGTTTTCCTGATGATAAGACAAGATGACAAGAAGGCCCTATCTGAAAATAAGTAAGATTAGATAAAATACATCAAATGGTTCTTAACAAAATTCTTTTTAATGCAGGATAAAAGATGCTTCAAATATAGCACATATGTCTGATTTTGATCTAAAACAGATCAAATGGATCAACAGAACATTCCTCCTCACCTCTTCTTCCTCCTCTGATCCACTTTCTTCGCTGTCAGATCTTGGTGCTACTTCATATCTATTTAAATAATTGTGAAATTGTGAATTACTATAGAGAAATACCTCTGATAAGCCAAGTCAGTTAGAATCACTCCTTCCTTCAGAATCATTGGGAAACTGGGAGAAAGATGAAGGAAGAAGGAAGGAAAAAGAAAGTCTCTCTCTCTCTCTCTCTCTCTCTCTCTGTTGTGGGGAAAATAGGAGGAGGAAGGAGATATAATTTGCTTCCTTGAGTTATTTATTATTTTTACAATAAAGGTGGGATTAAAAGACAGCAAAGTTTCAGTTCACAGTGTGCACATGGACAAATGTAGAACTGTATTATAGGAACACTTTCAAATAGTGTTTTGCAAAAAAAAACCCCACAGAAAATAAACTATTTCTGAACATTTCTGGCATTGTGGGAGAGGGGCGGGGGTGCTGCAAACAAACGGAGGTGGCGCTCAGCTTGAGGGAGCCCCACCATTGCCACTCCGGCCTAATGCCTAACAGGCAGTTTGGCTGCCCCCAAGCTGGGCGCCATGTCCGTTTCCCTGCTGCAACACTGCCTGCAATGCCAGAAGCCGCTCTGGCCTTGTCTACATGCCCCCCATGCCCCCTGCAATTGCAGGAACCAAGCCAGCCTTGCCGTTCACCTGTTGCCCCTTCCCACAACGTCAGAAGCCATGCCAGCCTTGCTCCTCCTCCCCTTTTGCGTTGGAGCTGACTGAGTTGCGAGCAAAGCTGTCTTTGTGAAGCCCCCTTGAGGTGCCCCTCCCTCCCTTTCTGTTCCCCCCAACACACTCTTACCTGTCTCCCCCCCAGTGGCCCCCGCAGCTTCTATTTCCGCCGCCATTCCCCCTCCCTTCAGTCCTGGTGACAGAGATCAACAAGGGCCCAAAACATGCGGAGCAGTCACAGTACTTTTTAAAAAAAACTTGCATCGCACGCTGCCCCCCCCCACAGCCCCTGCAATTGCCCATCGCCAATCACACACTGCCCCCGCAGCACCAAGGCTTCTGCCTGCCACCTGATTGCCTGGGGGTTATTTGTCCTGTGCAGCCAAAGGGCCAGGTCAAATGGTCTCTGGGCGAATGGGCAGGGACAAAGGGCGAGGTGTGGAGGGCCAGGGCTGTGGAGAATGGCCATGGAAGGGCCAGCGGAGGAGGAAAACTGACATTATGGGCTGAGATGGGTGGCTGGGGATGAAGGAGGCGCTGCCAAGGGTCTGTGCCTAAATGTCCTAAACCACCGTCGTCATGTGTTTGTGAGCTTCCTCTTCACTTGGAAAGTTTAAGAGCTCTTATTCATCCCCGAATTTGTCTAATCCCTTTTGAAAATCTAAAGTCTGGTAAACTGAAGTGCTAGCTTGCCTTGATAACAGGCTAGCTTGCTGAGACTCCAGACACAGAGTCCATTGCAACTTCAGCAAGTTCTCTAGCAACACATACAGGCTACAGTCTTCACAAGCTTGAGGGCACCTACCCCAGAGCATTGCTACGATTATTATTTTTTTTTAAAAATGCACAGAATAGACATATTGCATGTCACTTTTCTTGAGGAAAATATAACAATGAATTCTGCAAGCAACTTACCCAGGATTCATTTCTAACCAGGTATCCAGCTGTCCAGCCTTTGGGGCATCTGTGCCAGTAAGAATTTTCCCACTTTCAACATGAATCACTTTCACAGGGAGGTCACTCATTTGGCTGGTTTCATCTAAAGGCTGAAGAAATACAATAACATATTAAAAATGTATTTTTCACATAAAGTATGATTCTAAAATATCTCATCAGTAGAGAAATAATAATTGGTATAGATTGCAATATTTATTTAAATATTTATTTAATCTTTAATAAAACAAAGATGGAATCTTTTGATCTCCTCCTTGGTCAGAAATACCTAAATGGTTTCAATTAACTGCAATTTAAGTTGTTTAGTTCAAAAGAAATGACAAAAAGAAAAAGGAATCCTCAGAAACCATGACTGAATCTGAAAGGTTTATAACAGAACATTCAGAACACCTGCTAGGGTTTATTCATAAGTTGTTACCAAAATATGATTCAGAAGCAAAGATTAAATGATTAAATGGATGCACAATTTAAACAGGGCAATTGATATGCAACAGTGGGACTATCAGTGGAAAACAAATATCAAATTTACTATTAGGAGAAATTCATACTAGGCGAAAACAGATGCACAATATTTTTGTTGGCTTATTATACCAGTGTTGATTGCCAAAATAGATATTTCTTTAAAAACTGTTGCAAATGCAATAATCAGGTTGGATAATGTTTTCTTGCTTTTTGGCAATATCACAAAATTGAACAATTCTGGAAGATGTTTCATCATAGGATGCTCCTTCTGGAAAGGAACAGCTTTATACTTCGTTTCTTTCTGGAAATACACACAATTTCTTTCTTAGAAGAATGGCAGGTTACATTATGGGAGTATTAATGTCAAAGTAACTTTGTATTTAAAAAACAAGTCTGATCCTGAATTTAAATCAACCTAGAAACCATTTATTGATTATAATTCTGCATACAACATCAGGCTTTAAAATACCAGATTTTTTTGCCCATTCTATAGCAAATGTTTGCCTGGTTCATTATAATACAGCCAGATTTTCTGATCTTAGAGAGAAAATTCTATTATTGCTTATTCTGACTGATGTTTTTTTTTATAATATGGGCTGCCATATTAATTAATTTCTTTATTAATTAAAAGTTTTCTTAATTAATTAAAAACTGCAATACCCAAAAATAAGATTGTCAGTGGTTTTGTTATTACAAAATATTGACTGGATTTAATAATGATTTAAAAGTGCTCAATATATATTTTTATATACAGTATTACTGTCACTTTAATACAGCACTTTTATTATTTTAGCTTTTTTCTTGGCTATGTTTCCAAATATCTGTTAAAGTAATTTTTAAAAGAATAAAATGCATCTAGAAGAGGAAGCAGAGGGGAAAAATGGCATTGCTTAAGTGTAATTGTAAACCCAAAGGTGCTTTTTCCAAGAGGCAACTGGACTTTCTTGTTTTTCTTTGAAGATATTTTGCTTCTCATCCACAAAACTTCTTCAGCTCTGACTGGAAGGTGGGGAATGTCCTTGCAGACAGTTGGTCATTTGCATTATTTTAGAGAGTCGTTGAAGCCACCTGGAGATTTATTTGTGTTGTCAGGGTCACCTGAGTAGTACAAATGTGTGTGGAGCCTTCTTGACTGCAGGATGTTTTCTGTCCTGTGTCCTTTTGTTGTTGAAGACAGGCGCAGGCTGTTGGGGATGAGTCTGCAAATGGTTCCTTTAGTCTGCAATGTTTTCTGGAAATCTGTTCATATTCCTGCACCATTCGAAGGATGTTCATCCCAAAGTGCATAGCTAAATGTCTATGGAGATTCTCAGTCATCCAGATCATGGTCGTCCCAAAGGTGCTTTATCCCCGCCATCCAATCAGAGCTGAAAAGCTGATGAGAAGCGAAATGTCTTCAAAACAAAAAAAAAACAAGGAAGTCCAGTTGCCTCCTGAAAAAGCACCTTTGGGACAATCTTGACCTGGATGACTGAGAATCTCCATAGACATGTAACTGTGAACAAACAAACAAACAAACAAAAGGTAAGCCCTTTTTGTCCTCTGAAGCTGTCTCCAACTCCAAGGTTCTATTGGTAAAATTTGGGAGCAGAGTGCAAACCTTAATACATCTTTGTTAAGTGAGGAGTTATCATGATAATCAGTCATTTTTAGAACATGTCTTAAGTATTAAGAATACAACTTTAGCAGGGCAAACTAGATCCAGGAGAGTTCAGTAGAGCTTATGCCTATGAAGGTGGGAGACTAATACAGTTGCAATCTTATGAAAAAATGGACTTCCAGATGGACAGTTCCTAATATTGCTATATGAAATGTGGCTCTTCCATCTTTCCTTCCTTAAGATACTTTTTTTTACTGTCCATATGGGTTGGATAAAGCAATGGGACAGCAGCACAGGTTACACTAGATAAACACTAGACAACAGTGTTTGATCAAATAAAAATCTATCTTTAACATAGGACCAATACTTACCCATACAACTGAACAGACATTAAAAACACTGCCTGGCTAAGCTGGTACAGAGGGTACCCTATCACTTAAAAGTGGCTCATGACTTTCACTAACCATATCCAACCTGTAAGCCCTTAAAAAACAGATTAATCGGATTAACAATTGACTGCCTCAGAAATGTTCCTACGGTAGTTAAGTGTATTATGGGTTCTGTTCCAATCAGTGTGTTTATTTGCATCTATAGATATTTGCAAGCAGGTGCAAATGTTCTTTTCTACCTTAGACTTTTTATACCACCTTTGTTCCAGGAATTCACAGTGGCATCCACAGCCCTCTTTCCAGTTTTCCCCCCCCCATAATAACTCTTGTGAAGTAGGCTAGATTAAGAGAGAATGAGTGGCCCAAACTCACACATTGAATACCACCTTCCCTCTATCTGGCAATGTGTAACTGGGAAGTCCTATTTGTTAAAGCCACTATTTGTGCTTATAATGCTGATGAGTTGATGAAGCATCACAGTTTTTGTCAGAATACAGTAATTTCTAACTGACAGGATATTCATGATAGAAACTGGACTAGAAAATATGTATTCCTATGAGAAACCTTTAGGAGAATCCACCAATGGGTGAAACTTTGATCCACCAATTGCAGCCTCTAAAACAATTTTCAACACCAGCTGCTTGCATCAGTGCATTCCAATTGCTAGTCCAAATAAAAGCAGTTTCCCAACCATAAGAAAGCAAGTACTCATTGTGCAATAAAATCCATACACATGTTTATAGCCACAATTAAATTGGTTCGGGGGGGGGGATCTTACTTCACCATCGGGTCCAATTGCTGGGGTCTGTCCTTCCGCAACCTCAGCCTTCTAAAAGAAATGAAGATCAATGGAGAGAAGTATTTTAAAACAGAGAAGTATCTGAAAGGCATTTAGGTTACTTTTTCCAGTTTTAATGCACAAAGAACCAACATTTTCATTCTAACATTAATTTAGATATTTGGACTTCTATATCATAAATGTAGAGAGGTTTATTTAAATATATTATTTTCATTTTGAAGTGCTCTGGTTCAGTTTTCTAATAAACTTTGGAGGCGGGCAATGCAGCATCGGGTGACACCACAGTTTAATGACTTCTCAAATAAAAATATAAGAGGTATCATTAAACATGGCACAAATCTCATGGGAACCGAATTTTGCATGAAATGACTCTGTTTTCTCGTATGAGATCTCAAGACAATTTCAGCCCCTGGAAGACTGACATGGGACACATCTCAAATCAAAGGTTTACGCAGGTTGATTTGACTCATTTACCTTCTTTTTCTTCTTCTTCTTTTTCTCCTTTGCCACCTGTGCAGCCTTGTGCTGTCTCACCAGTTCTGTGAGGTTGGCCACATATTCATCTGTCTGCTGAAGCAGGTAGGCTAAGCGTTTATCTTTCTTTTGATCAATAAGCTTTCGGTACCCTTCTTCATCCTCAGCCTGTAAAATACACAGACTCAAGCTATAATTTTTTAAAATTATACTGGGACCATTCATGTAAATGATCAGTCAGATTCATTCTATGCAGGGAAATGAAAAAGCCATACCATCAACCGGCGCATTCTCTCCTTCTCAATTCTCTCGTTCTCCTTCTTTTGTTCTCGCTCAGTATTCGCATGATAGGTGGCCACAGCCTTTGTCAGCTTCTGAATCTTGCCGGTGACTGATCGATGGTATTCTTTGAAATCCTTGGCATGCTGGAGAATGCTGTTGAGATACTCCTAAAAAAAAAGAACAGTAATAGAAAATGGCTTAATGAATGAGCCATAAATGGGTTAGGGCAGTATTTCTCAACCTCAGCAACTTTTAAGCTGTGTGGCTTTCAACTCCCATAATTCCACAGCCATCATGGGTGACTGGGGAATTTTGGGAACAAGTCCACACAGTTTAAAATTGCTGAGATTACACTGGGTTAGAGCTTGTTTGTATCACAAGCATGTATCAATAATTACACATAAGCTTCATGAAGGTGTTAAAACCTGATTATACTGTAGGTCAGCAGTTGCCAACATTCTGAAAAACTGTTGCAAAATGTTATCAGCTCCAGGGGTCAAGACTAGCTTCAGGGCATCCAAAAGGAATCTTTGTGTTTGTTTCTGCTTTCTTTCTGGCTGATTTCCAGAATTTTGGAACTTTCAGACATATGTAGCTCAAGTAGAGGGGACCTTCAGAGGTCCAATATGCAGCAAACTAGCTAGATTCTACTATGAGAAGCAACTCTGGCAAAGGAAGATCTTGCATAAATGGAATATGGATTAAACAAAAACTATGTGTAATAAATCAAGTGCTGTCTGTAACTGATCAGGGCTTAGCCCTTTGCTTCCTGCTCATCACTTGCAGATTATGGAGAAACAAGGCAGTTCTCTTCATATTTATTGCCAAGCGCAAGCTTGATGAATACAACTTTTATTGTTATTTTTTAAAATGTTATCCATTTATTGTATCTGTTAATGAGATCAGATGAGACTGCAACTCATTCTTCTTCAGCTTCTTTGTGAAGTAGGAAGTCTTAGCTCTGTCAGAAAACTCCTTTCATCATTTATCATCTCTATATTTGGATTGAGACTACAACACCATCATCTACTTGATGCCTCAACACTCCAAGCAAAGAGCAGAGGTTCCTAGCATGAATGGAATGGAATGCTATGCTCTCTCCTTGCTTTGTGGCCACTTCCCAAACATCATCCTCTCGATGCTGTGTTAGCAGCTATCATTTTAGAACAGCGGAAGTCTTTTCTACATTTCACTCTGAAGCAAGGGGAACAAAACAGTAAGTTACAGTTTAAGAGAAAGGAAACCTACATAAAGCAGGCTAGATACATTAGATGGATCTATATTTTCTGAATGGTGGCCTCTCCAGTTCTCCCACAATCACCCTTCCTTTCCCTATGTTTCCTTATCTCTTCTCTTAACTTCTAATCTTTTCTTTCTTTCTCTATATGAGTTTTCCTCTGCTGACGGTTTTCTTGCTTACCTCTTTATTCAAAAATTTGGAAGGTGTTTCACTGGCCACAGCCTAAGGCACACTTAACTCATTCACGTTTGACAATGGTTAGCTACTGTCCAAATGTACATCTTCATAACCTTTATTTATTCCAACAAGCTAATAATAAATACAATGCATTGATTATTTATCCACTTTGGCATCCTATTACAGGTTGTTTAGCGACTGTTCAAAGTTACCGTGGCATTGAAAAAAATGACTTACAATTGGTCCTCACACTTACGACACCAACAACATCCTCACAGTCACATGAGCAAAATTTGGATGCTTAGCACCAGCCTGAATTTACAATGGTTGCAACATCCCAGGGTCATGCAATTGCCATTTGTGACCTTCCTAGCCAGCTTCCGACAAGCAAAGTCAATGAGGGAAGCCAGATTTGTTTAACAACTGCAAGGTATAGTACTTAACAATTGTAGTGACTCACTTAACAACTGCGGCAAAAAAGGTTGTAAAATCTGGCATGACTCACTTAACAACTGCCTTACTTAATCAATGGAAACTGTGGTCCCGACTGTGGTTGTAAGCTGAGACTATATGAATACGTGCCACTTTTTCAAATTAAAGTAGAAGCAATAGGTACCTGATGTTTTTGCCGGCGTTTTCTTTCTTGTTCAATCTTCTGCTGTTTTTCCAGCTTCTCAGTGATGCGAGCTTCCCGTAGGGATTGCCGTTTGCTACGCTTATATGCCTTAGCATTCAGTGCCGTTTCCAGGGCAGTATCTCTTCTCATACAGACCACGACTTCTTGTCGCAGCTGTGAATCAAAATTTTAAAAGAAAAGTAGATGCCAACTGAGAATAAAGTGGGTTCCAATCAAATGCTTCACTTTCTGTATATGTTGACTAAAACATTTTATGTTGTCTTTATGTATGTTGTGAAATATCGGAATACATGTTAAACTTTAAACATCTGTATACATAAGGATACATAAGCAATGAGAAATACTTCTGAAAAAGAGTTTACTATACCTGACCCATCTCTGAGAACAGTTTTTTTTCTACTGCTTTTCCATAATTTAAATAGTTTTATCTATCCTTATTTTTAAGAGTACTGAATTCTGCCTGGACAATAGAAGCAAAGAAAAACACAACACCCATAGAACTATCCTTCTGAAAAGTAGAACAAGAGTAAGTGTTGCCATGCAACATAAGTCAGAAATATAAAACTGATTCCAAAAATCCATGGAGAAGAGAGATTAACAAAAAGTAGCAATGTGCTGAAACAAGAACACGTCTCAGTTCCAATTCAGTCCCTAAAACAGCACCTAGACATTTATGTGAAACCTGGCATTCTTACTAAACTTGTTACGCTACCGCTATACTCTGGCTGAAAGAACATTTACAGTTAAATATTTTGTGTAATTTACTTTTCCTTTTACTTATTTGTTCTTCTGTTGTACACTACTCAGAGTCACATTATTTGTTTGAATTGGGTGTCTTACAAATCCAATAAAATAAATAAAAGAAGGCTGTTACAGAGAAACCAGCCAACCACTCCAGGATACAGAAGGACTAGACATGCTCTCTAGCTTGAGTTGCAAAGTGGCTTCTTTATCAAAAATTACTTCACTTCTGTCCTTGCCTCCTTGTTTTCTCTAGAGTCACGCTGCTGCAAAGATCTACTTGTGTCAAAATATACCAAAAGCTTAATGAACAAAATGAAAAACAAAACCCTGTTTGCCAGCAGAGCCACTGTGATTCTTTCAGGCATGCCGTTGTTTTCTATATTTGAAGTGCCTGTGAAATTACCTCACCCATTCAGTAGGGATCATTTCAGAGGGCTGAGGTGAAACAGGATGGTCCACTGGCATGTGAAACTGGAGCTCCACTGCAGCAGAAAATTCAGGATCACTCTGTTGCATGAGAACTATCCGCAAAGCCACTTGGCACTTATTTAGGTAAGCTCCATTAAGGAGAGGCGTTTCTATAAGAATTTTATTTAAAGGAAGCTACTCAAGCATAAGTCTCATTTTCTTACAATATATGCAAACTCTGGAGATGACTGATTTAATTTCAGTGTTCAAAGGTGTCCTGAGAAATAAAATTTCAGCAGTGTATCACCTACCTGTCTCTGGAAATTCAGCAATCGTAGGGCTTTAAGTTCAATGGTTGCTTTGGTTCGCAGGTCTCCAGCCAGGGACCCAGGAAGATTTTCAAGTTCTTGGATTCTATGAGCAATGCGAGCCTGTAAACTGCAGACAAGAGATTAAGACACCCAGTGAGCTTTAGCATGAAGGATTGTATACATCAAACAAAAAGATATCCAAGAAATCCAATGCTGATATGTGAAAGCACTTGTTCCCAATATGGTGCCTTAGGAATGATGGGAATTTTAATTCAAAGCATTTGAAGGGCACTGCTTTGAGAAGGTCACACTTAATGCCCAATAGTTAAAGGTAAGACAAGAGACACTAGTTCAGGACTTGGGGGTTCCTTGAATACTTGTGGGTTCCATGAAAGTGTAAGGATCTGCCTCAACTAGATCTCCCAAGAAAGCAGAACTCTTGAAACAGGCATTGTTTCAAAAGGAACTTTTATTGAGAGTTAGTGATAGCAGTAGAGCAAAGCAAGGTCTGAAGATTTCGTGTGTGAAAGATTACATCACAATGCCCATTCAAAACTCCTCTCCCCCAGTGTCCCAACAGTCAGTTTGAATTCCAGCCAATCCATAGGTGCTAAGATGTTTTGAGAGCCCGGCAATTTAGTACTCTCTCGGTTTCGTTTCCCAGTGGTCCCAGGCTCTGCTATCTGGAGTTAAGGCAGATGTTTTCAGACCACATTCCTTTCTCACGGAGGGAGGGCGACTCAAAGAGAAATCAAAACGAATACATCCTCCAGCAAGCAGCCCCCCTCCCACCAGAATAGCAGACCCTGAAAATGATTAAATAAACAGACAAAGCAGTAATAAAATGAAGCAGTAATAAAATGCCAGCAGGTAAAATAGAGGGGTCTGACATACGGCCCCCCTAATAGAACGACAAATCCACCTGGAAAACAGAAAGAGGGAAGAGGAAAAGAGGAATACAAATCCTGACAAATCAGGTTTGTCAGGATAATGAGCATGAAAACATTTAAGTAACCTAGGGGCTTTAACATGTTTCTTACAGACCCACTGGTTCTGCTAGGCAGGAAGATTTTTCCAGGCCATGAGATACTGAGTAGAGCTGTGATGTTTGCAGGAGTCTAAAATGTCTTTAATTTCAAAATGGTGCCCTCTACCTTGATAGGTGATGGAGGAGTAATGGCTGCAGGCACAAGTGTAGGTGTAATTTCAGGCTTCAGCAAACTACAATGGAAAACTGGGTGGATTTGGCATAGACTTTTGTTCTAATTCAACTGCAATTGGATTGATTATGTGTTTAATAGGAAAAGGATTGATGTATTTCGGTCCCAATTCGGCTGTAATGATTGCAAAAACTTGGTGGAAAGGTAAACTTTGTCCCCTATATGAAAAGGTTTTGGTTCTATTCGTTTCTTTATATAATATTTTATTAGTTTTCTACATTTACAATTCATAAGTGCTTAGTAAACAACGTGTTGTCTGGGTCCATTTGTTTTACTTAGTAATACACATTAAATTCCTAATCTCTACCCCGTTTTTCCAGCCATTGATAAAATACATCCCATATTTGAAAATATTCTGTGTCTTCTTTTTCTTTAATCTTCACTGTAAGTCTATCCATTTCTGCACAGTCCAGTACTTTCTTGATTATCTCTTCTTCAGATGGTGTTTCTTCATTTTTCCAATACTGAGCAAATACAATTCTTGCTGCTGTTAATACATGCAACATTAAATATTCACTTTCTTTATCATATTTTCCTGATAATATACCTAATAAAAATAGTTCTTTAAAATCTACAAGTTTTCTTAACATCTTTTCTAGCCAAATATATATTTTTGTCCAAAACGTTTTTGCTTTAGGGCACGTCCATCAAAGATGGTACTACGTGCCTGGTTTTTTATTGTACTTCCAACAGTTACTAGACATGTTTTTAAACATTTTTGCTAATCTCGCAGGTAGTAAGTGCCATCTATAAAACATTTTATATAAATTTTCTTTATTAGCAGTTGCCATTGTCAATTTATAATTTCTTCCCCAAAGATTTTGCCATTTTTCTAATTCTATATTGTGCCCAATTTTTTTTGCCCAAGTTACCAATGTTTCTTTCACTTGTTCATCTTCCATTTTTAAATTTAACAGAAAATTATACAGTTTCTTAATCAGCTTTTCATCTGAAGTCAACAGTATCTGATCAAACATTGTCTGGTCTTTATAAAAAACCATGTGTAAGGACCTACCCCACTTTGCATCTTAAGAAGACAGAACTCTTGGAATATTTCTTCCAATAGGCATCTTTATTAAGAGAAGATGGTTGCAGGCGTTCTAAACAGGACTTGGGGTGAAAGCTTTCCAACTCAAGATTTTAAAGGGGTCCCCCCTTTAGCCACCCCCATCACCCCCTTCTCCCAGAGACAGTCTCA
>NW_015386515.1:236461-237966 GCF_001527695.2 Protobothrops mucrosquamatus | reverse complement strand
GTAATGTTTTTACAAATCCAAAATGCCCTGCTGATTTTGTGTCATGGCAAAGTTGCATGAATGTGATTCTTTGGGTTGCTGGTATATATAACTTTTCCCCTACCCAAGGCAACCCGTCTCTCATTGTGCACACATTTTTGTTTTTCTGAAACCATTCATCTGATTCCAAACTTTTCCGAAATTCAATTCCAGTTTGGCTATTCAGTTGTGGTTTTACTTTAGCGTGGGCTCTGGTGGTTACTGGTGCTGCCAGTTGTGATTCTGCTATCATCGGTTTAGAGTCTGTGGTTCGCGTGCTGTTATATTGGGGCATGCGAGATAGTGCATCTGCCAGGAAGTTCTTTCCCCCCCGGCAAGTGTTTGAGCTTAAATTGGAATTGGTGGAAATCTTGGGACCAGCGGGCTTGTTTGGGATTGAGCTTCCTGGGTGTTTTCAGGGCTTCCAAATTCTTGTGGTCAGTCCACACCTGGAAGGGGATTTTGTTGCCTTCTAGGAACTGCTGCCACGTGAGTAATGCCCAACGGATACCATATGCCTCTTTCTCCCATACGGGCCAGCGCTGTTCTGTTTCCGTGAGTTTCTTCAATGTGTATGCACAGGGTTGCAATATTCCTTCATTGTTTTCTTGTAACAGTATGGCCCCAATTGCCACATCGCTTGCATCTGCTTGTATTACGAAGGGCCTATCCATGTCTGGGTGTCTCAGTACTGGTTCTGCAGAAAAAAGTCTCTTTAATCTCTCAAATGCCGCTTGGCACTCCATTGTCCATTTTAGTGGTTGGCTGGGTTTTACAGAGGCTTCTCCCTTTGTTTTTAGTAAGTTAGTGAGGGGTAGGGCTATCTGAGCAAATGAGGGGATGAATTGACGGTAGAAGTTTGCAAAACCCAGGAAACTTTGTAGTTGTTTTCTTGTGCGGGGTGGTGCCCAGTCTAATACTGCTCTGACCTTCTCTGGGTCCATTTCAATGCCCTGTGGGGATATGCGATACCCTAGGTAGTCTATCTTTTCTTGGTGGAATTCGCATTTCGAGAGTTTGGCATATAGGTGGGCGGCTCGCAGTTTCTTTAAAACTGCTCTGACTAGGTTGATATGTTCCTCTTTTGATTCGGAGAAGATAAGAATGTCATCTAAGTAAACAAGGACCCCCTTAAATAGATGCTCCCTTAGAACGTCATTGATTAATTGCATAAATACTGCGGGGGCCCCTTGTAATCCAAATGGCAAGACTTTGAATTGGTAGCACCCCATGGGGCAGTTAAATGCGGTCTTCCACTCATCCCCTTCCTTGATTCTTACGCGATAGGAAGCTTCCCTTAGATCTAGTTTAGAAAAAATTTTCCCTTTCGAGAGGTGTGACAACATGTCTTTCATGAGGGGCAGAGGGTATAGATTGCTTTCACTGATTGTATTTAGGGCCCTATAATCCACGCATAAGCGTAAAGAGCCGTCCTTCTTTTCTCTAAATAGGACCGGGGCAGCCACTTTAGGCTTGGCTGGCTCAAT
>NW_015386515.1:215077-234541 GCF_001527695.2 Protobothrops mucrosquamatus | reverse complement strand
GCTAATGACCCCCTATTGTTATTGTTAGTCCTTTTGGTGATTCCACATCCAGTTCCTTTGAAGTATCCTGAAGGAAGTGAGGGCCATAAAGCCCCTTTGTTCACCCCCTTCCCTTCATCCATGACAGAATCCAGGGAAGGCAGGGATGGAGTTTTTCATAGTTGATAACTTGATATGAAATATGATTGGATTCTGACACCATGTATTTTAGCATCTTTCTCATATCTCAGATGTATTTGCAATTGAGGCTGCTATGATAAATTCAATACCCTGATTTTCCAACTTGTTTAGATCTTAATTTCCCTTCAGTATTCAAAATATCTTTATAGGTTACAATTTTCTCAAAGTTAGTTAAGTTTGGGTGAACAAAAGGCTCCATTGTTGAAAACCATCCTGGTATTTTCATATAAACTTTAGCTTTTATCTTTTCCCATACTAAAAGTAATGCGTTTCTTACATAGTGATTTTGGAAGTATCTATGAATTTTATTTTTCCCATACCACAGAAAAGCTTGCCATCCTAGTTGTAAATCATGTCCTTCTAAGTATAATAATCGTTTATGTCTAAGGGTTATCCATTCTTTTATCCATGTTAAAGCACATGCTTGATAGTATAAGACCCAATCCGGTAAACCAAATCCTCAATTTTCTTTAGATTCTTGTAACATTTTTAATCTAATTCTGGCTTTCTTCCCTTGCCAAATGAATTTCAAAATCAGTGTTTAAATCATCGAATAATATTTTCTCTATTTTTATGGGTACTGTTTGCAATAGGAAAAGTAATTTTGGTAAAATGTTCATTTTTACTATAGCTATTCTTCCTAACACCATTTTTCCAAATCCAGTTTTATTTGATTTAATAGTTTTATATAGTTGTCTTCTTTTATTGTTGCACATCTTGCTGTTAGATATATTCCCAAATATTTAACTTTCTTAACTATCTGGAGATGTATTTTTCCTGACAGTTGATTTTTTTTTGTTTATGTTAGATTCTTAACTATAACTTTAGTTTTTTCCCCTCTGTTTATTTTCAATCCTGCTACTTCTCCAAATTCTTCTATCCTTTTCAATAGTTTAGGGCTATCTCCAATGGTTCCTCTAGTATAAATACCAAATCATCCGCAAACGCTTGCTGTTTATATTTTTCATCTTTTATCTCCATTCCTTGGTTTTATTCGTTTCTTATCTGCCTGAGCTTTGTAGGCTGCCCTAGCTTTGCCAAGGGCCTTCCTGACAACAGGCCAAATGTTTTGTAATTGATGAACCCAGTCCTTAAGGGAAGGAATGGCAGGTTCATTAGCAGGTAATTCCGGCATGGGGTTGAAAGATTGTCCATTAGCCACTTGAAAGGGGGTAAAGCCAGTGCTGTGGATCAGCACCGGTCCGCGGCATGCCAGAAACCGCTCCGTGCAAACAAGTGACGTCCCATTCCACAGGATGCAGGCAGCACGCAAAACCACACCCCCTCTGGTCCACGAAAAACCTCTCTCCACCGAACTTGGGGACCTCTATTATAGGCTACTTCAGCAAATGGTAGCAGGTGAGTCCAATTATCTTGTTGATAATTAATAAAACAATGGAGATACTGTTCCAGAACAGAGTTCATTCGTTCTGCCCCCCCCCATTCATTTTAGGATGATGACTAGATGACAGTCCCTGATCAGAAGGCCCAAAAAGGCTCTCCAGAACTTGGAAGTGAATTGGACATCCCTGTCTGAAATTATCCATTGTGGGGCTCCATGCAGCCAATAAATAGGCTGCACAAATAATTTGGCCAACATTTTTGCAGTCGAGATCTTCTGACATAGGATAAAATGAGCCTGTTTTGAAAATAGGTTGGTAACGACCCAAATGACAGTATTTCCTGTGCTTTCTGGCTGCTCCACAATAAAGTCCATAGAGATCTCTCTCCAGGGTGCTGAAGGGCTCGCGACTGGCTGCAGGAGCCCAGGCGTCTTTCCTTGTCTCCTCTTAGCTGTCGCACACGTAGGGCAGCTAGCAACATAACTTTCAATGTCCTTCTTTAGGAAAGGCCACCAAAATTACCTTTTTAGCAGGTGAAGGGTTTTGACAAACCTGAAATGTCCCGCCAATTATGAGTCATAACATGCATGATTTTGAGTCTCAGGGTGGCTGGATCATACAGCTTTCCACCAACCCAGGCCAAACCATCTTTCACTGAACAAAGATTTCCATGGTCCTGAAACCACTCATCCTTCTCCAGTGCTCTTTTGAACTCTGCCACTGCTGCATCGTCTAATAGTGGGGCGCTCTTAGTCTGCACCCTGGTAGTGACCGGGGCCGCTAATTGTTGCGGGGAAAACAAAGGTTTAACCAACCCTGACTTTACACTATTGTATTGCAGCATTCTCGGTAAGGCGTCTGCCAGGATATTTTTTTCCCCTGGCAAATAGTGGATAGAAAAGTTAAACTGGTGGAAATGCTGAATCCACCGTGCTTGTTTCGAAGACAACTTTCTAGGGTTTTTTTAATGCTTCCAGATTCTTATGATCAGTCCAGACCTGGAAGGGAATTTTATTCCCTTCCAAAAAATACCTCCAAGTAAGGAGGGCACAGTGCACTGTGTAAGCTTTCTTCTCCCAAGCAGCCCATCGCTGCTCGGTCTCAGTCAGTTTTTGGGAGGTGTAAGTGCAGGGCTGTAGCTGACCCTTTTGGTTCTTTTGAAACAGTATGGTGCCTAAATGCTACATCACTGGCATCAGCCTAGATTACAAATAGTTTTTCTGGGTCCGGGTGCTTCAGCACCAATTCCACTGAAAACAGTCTCTTAAGCTTTTCAAATGCGGCTTGGCATTCCACAGTCCATTTTAATGGCTGGCTAGGTTTCGGCTTGTTCTCCCCCTTTCTTTTCAGCAGGTTAGTAATGGGGAGTGCAATTTGGGAAAACGAGGGAATAAACTGTCTGTAAATATTGGCAAATCCCAGAAAGCTCTGTAATTGCTTTCTAGTGCGAGGAGGGGCCCACTCCAGGATGGCCCGCACCTTTTCTGGGTCCATTTCCACTCCCTTGTGCAAAATGTGGTAGCCCAAGTAGTCAATTCTATCTCGGTGGAATTCACACTTGGAAAGCTTGGCATACAGTTTGGCAGAGTGGAGCTTCTTTAGGACTGTCCTAACCAGTTTCACATGTTCAGCCTTGGTTTCGGTGTAAATTAGGATATCGTCCAACTACACCAAAACTCCTTTATATAGGTACTCATGGAGGACTTTGTTGATCAGCTGCATGAACACCGCTGGGCCCCCCTGTAATCCAAAAGGGACTACCCTGAAGTGGAAACACCCAGTTGAAAGCTGTTTTCCATTCGTCTCCCTCCTTAATTCTAATGTGATAGTATGCTTCCTGCAGGTCTAGCTTCGAAAAAATCTTCCCTTTGGGCAGATGAACTAGCATGTCCCTCATGAGGAGTAGGGGTTACACATTCTCCACAGACACTACGTTCAAACACCTATAATCCATGCAGAGATGAAGAGACCCATCTTTTTTCTCTCTGAAGAGAATAGGGGCTGCCACCCGGTGTTTGGCCGGTTGGATAAACCCTCGGGCTAAGTTTTTATCGATGAACTTTTGCAGCTCATCCAGCTCCCTAGGAGTCATAGAATACAGCTTCAGCTTTGGCAGCTTAGTCCCTGGGATGATCTCAATTACACAGTCTGTCGGTCAGTGAGAGGGGAGCTCATCTGATCTTTTTTCACTAAAAACCTCAACCAGATCACAGTATTCTCTTGGAATGCTCTGCAGTTCTTGCTCATTCAGCACGGAAGCCAGTTCCCATTTTGAGCTCTCTACTTTATAACCCCGTGCGTCCTTGTAAGGTATCTTTTCTTTGGGAACCTTAATTGCCCCTCTCCAATCGATTAGGGGGTTCCACTTCTTTAGCCAAGTCAGTCCCAGTACGAGAGGCCATTCCATGCCGTGAGCCACAATGAAAGCTAAAGTCCCTGTGTGGCTCTGTGTGGCTGAGCCCCAGGGGCTCAGTTACAAAACTTGCTGGGACACCCCCCTACCACCACAGACCCACTGAGCTGACAAAATGCAATTGGGTCCTTGAGAACCCCCAACTTTCTGAGTAGATGTGGGCTTATTAGGTATCGGGTGCACCCCAAGTCCAGCAATGTGGTAAGGGCCATTTTCCTCCCTGTGCCTGGGATTGACAGTTCTATGGGCATAGTTATGGGGTCGAACGGCCCACTTACCAAAGGGTCATTGTCACAGTTGCTCTCTGCCGTCCCCAACTTGTCATCTGTTGGGGTCAGAGCTCTACCCTCCGCCTTTGCGGCTCAGGGGATCTCTACGATCTCAGAAGTTTTCAGAGCCATGTCTTTTGAGCGCTGAGTGGGTTTGCCCGATTTCCTCCTGAGTAGTGGTCTGCTTTCTTGTCTGGAGTTGTGTTGCAGCATTCTATGGCACAATGATCCTCCTTGCCACATTTGAAGCAGGTGGTTGATCGCGGCTGGTTCGCGGAGGGCTTGCTTGCTTCTTTCCTCCTTTCGGGCTGGTTTCTCCTCTCAGGCTTTCCAGGGTGGTACTGGTTCCAAGTGTGGTCAATTTCCACTTCTTCGGCTAGGACACACCAGTCATACAATTGTGCAGGTGCCCCCCGAGCTACACAAGCATTGTACAGAATGTCATTTAGCCCACCTTGAAAACAGCTCACCAAGATGTCTTCAGGCCAGTTGAGGTGGCAGGCTAAGTCATAGAATTTCTCCGTACATTCAGCCATCGGCTGACGTCCTTGCTTCACCATTTTTATGCGATCCCAAGCCTTCCGGTCTGCCAGTCGATCCTCGAACCGGTGCATCAATGCTGTCATGAACTGGTTGAAATTCCGGAATTCAGGAGCATCGCATCCATCTAGCTGCAGCCCCTTCCAGGGCCAGGGTGACGACTCTGATCTTGGCTGCATCGTTGGGTAGGGTTCTCCCATACACTTGCATGTAGGTGAGAACGTGAGCCAGGAAGAACCCCAGCTGTTGGAGATCCCCATCGAACTTCACCCACAACGGCACCAGTTTTGGCTCGTCGGGGGGGATTTCTCTCTCTGGGCTGTCATGGGGTCCAGGCTCTCTGGGGTGTTGCTCTCTGCCGCACCACTCCATCTCAGCAAAGCCTGTTGCTTCCCATGTGGTTTCAGTGATCGCGGCTTCTCCTTCCCCGCATTTGACACCCCCAACTGGTTCTCCTCCTTCTCTGGACCGCTCAGAGATTTAGCTTTTAGTTCATCGAACGCTTCCACTATGTACTGCATGGCCCACTTTAAGATGCCCTCCATCTGGTCCAATTGCTTGTCCATCTCTTCCTCATCAGAAGGCAACTCCACCTTTTTCTTCCAAGTCTTTTTTCCGCCTCCTCGGGTGAGAGTTACTTGTTGGGTTCTCTCTTCCCAGTCCTCTCTCTTCCCTAACCATAACCCTAACCATCTCGGTTTTGTGGAGTCTTCTAAGGCAGTGGCTTCCTCCAGCCAACTGGAGGTGCCTTCTTCAGGACAGGCCTGGTTAGCCGACTCGCTCCAGTCTTTGGTCCCGGCTTCTCCCATTTTGCTGCCTTACTGAGATATCTTGTACACCACCACCCCCGCGGTAGGGAAATTTCCTCTCTGGGTTGGGCAGTATTGCAGACCTTGCTTTATGTAAGGATCTGCCTCAACTAGGTCTCCCAAGAAAGCAGAACTCTTGAAACAGGCACTGTTTCAAAAGGAACTTTTATTGAGAGGTAGTGATAGCAGTAGAGCAAAGTAAGGTCTGAAGATTTCACGCGTGAAAGGTTACATCACAATGCTCATTCAAAACTCCTCCCCCCAGTGTCCAACAGTCAGTTTAAATTCCAACCAATCCATAGGTGCTAAGATGTTTTGAGAGTCTGGCAATTTAGCACGCATCTCTTGGTTTCGTTTCCCAATGGTCCCAGGCGGATAAGGCAGAAGTCTTCAGGCCACATTCCTTTCTCTCGGAGGGAGGGCAACTCAAAGAGCAATCAAAGCGAATACATCCCCCAGCAAGCAACCCCTCTCCCACCAGAATAGCAGACCCCAAAAATGATTAAACAAACAGCCAAAGCTGTAATAAAATGAAGCAGTAATAAAATGCCAGCAGGTAAAATAGAGGGATCTGAAGAAAGACTAAAAATACCCCATCCCCAAATCCTTGAATGTAGCCAGGGACATACATAGCAAATTTTCTTAGATATAGCAAAAGGGCTAGGGCTTGATCTCCTATGAATAAACCCATGACCGTCATTACCTTGTTTTTAAACTAACAGATTCTGTGATGTGAAAAAGTTCGAAAACCCTTCCTCTCTGGAGCTTCTCTCTCTAGGCCACTGTTTCTCAACTGAGCAACGCACTGGCTGGGGAATTCACATCTTAAAGTTGCAGAGGGTTGAGAAACACTGTTCCAAGTAATGGAATCTACCCTCAGACACCAGGAAGCTTCTAATACATTGCTAAATTTATAATGCTGTCTTGTTACCTATTCCCTGTAGTTTGGTTCCTTAATACAGTTAACATGAAAGCTAACCATAACATCAACAAGACCACTCATTCAAATTAATGTCACCCACATATCCTATCAGGGCAACATCAGCAAAGTTGTTATTGAAAGCTATAGTTTTACCGGTATTCTCTCTCTTGAAGGATTTCAACTGGATCAAGTCCTCTTGGCTTCTGGATTGGAGTGATACGGTTCTGCTTCTGATGGAATTGCACCATTGGGGCAGGTTGGGCTGGTTGCCCGGGTGACTGAGTTTGGGGAGGCATGACAGGGGATGCTGCTGGAGGTACCGCTGGGGGTGCTGGTGAAGGACGGCCTGTTGGCTGAGGAGGAATCAGTTTCTGAGGTGTGCTAGTAGGGGCTGCAGCATTTGCCATTGGTCCTGTTGAAGAACAATGTTAGGAAGATATTTGTGGGGTCCCTTCATATACAAACCTGGGGGCATATATGCAAAATAATGAAATCTTCAGAAACTGGCCTCAACATTTAGGTGAATGTACTTAGTCACTTGAATAAGTCGATGCTTTTTATTTAAAGAGCAAAAGGCAAGAATATGCTAGTACTTCCCTGTCTTAGAAATTTCATCTTATACTTTCATCTTGGGAATGGGGGTCTATCACTGTCCATCTTAAAATGTGATGCCACTCTGCATCTGCAGTATGGCCATTACATTATGCTGGTTCCCAAAGCAGTAAATGACCTGAGAGGCAATTAACAAAATTAAATCCTGTTAGCTTTTCATAAGGCTCTAAAGATTTGGCTGATTCCCCAGAAGTTTGGGCCAAATTAGGTGAGGCCAGTCATTGATATAGGTTTTTTTTTAACTGTTTTATCTTGGGCATCACTATTTTAACCATTAAGCCCAGTCATTGTTGTGAGACAGGTGGCTATGTAAATTGTTTAAATAAATAATTATTTAATAATTAATAAATAATTTTTTAGCCTATCCAAAGATCTCTCAATCAAAGCTGCATAAATATGAACAGAATTTCTGAGAATTATCCATGTAATAGGTTGAACAAAATTTGATTATAATTTTATCTGATCATAGCTTTTCTCCATACTATTCATTAAATTGCAGTGATGTTCTATCATAGCATTCCAATAGGATACTGATACTGACAGAAGAATTCAGGGTTGCTGGGTGTTCATGCATTATTTTTTATTTATTTGTATTATTTATACCGTATTGTTAGCCACCTTGAGGGTCATTTTGAATAGAGTATGGGATACAAATCTTGTGAATAAAGGAAAAAGGAACATTTTCTGATAAAGTAGATAACTTTATCCTTGAAAACACAAGTAAAGTGGCTTGTGGGAAGAACCTTGGGAAATGGAGGCACAGCCAGGGGAACAGTGGGATAAGAGGCAGCTGAGTTTGGAGAAGGAATATGGGAATGGCAAGGCTTCAGAAGGAACCCTCCCTAGTTTTTTGAGCTGTAAAGGCGATGGGGGAGAAAAGTACTTTCAGACTACCAAGATTCTATTAATGTAATTTACAAAAAAATAGAATTACTTCATCTAGGAGTACTTCCTGTGTGGATTATTTTGCAAGGCCGACAGATACCCATCCTCAAACACAGTGACTTGTGGCAACTTTCAGACTGATGACATATTTTCAAGCACTAAAAATCATATGGATATCACTGAAAAAATGTGACATGGTAGCCTCTTACAGCAAAAGCCAGGCTGAGGCTTGGAAACCTTTAATAATTGAGATGTTAATGAAACAATATAGCAATGAAAAACCCAAGTCCTCCAATACACAGCCTTACCTTCTGGCCAGGGCTTGGGTGGTCCACCAGGGGGCTGCCCAGGCATTCCTGGCGGAACTCCTGAGGGTCCAGGAGGGGGCATATTAGGCCCTCCCATACCTGTGAAGTCATGGGAAAGCATAGGCAGACCATTAAGCTTTTCACTCCTCTGGTCTAAGCAAAGGAAAGACCTCCCAGAAGAGACCCCAGATGGATCCCAAAGACTTTAGTGAAACTCACCATGAGGTCTGTTGTAGTTCGGAGGTGTTGGTCCAGGTGCAGGCCCTGGTCCTTGCACTGGTCCTGTTCCAGATACAGAAGGTGGAGGTAGAGTTGGCATTTGCTGCTGCATTCCAGGCATTGGCCTTTTTCCCTGCACAGCCATGTGAAGATGGTCAGGCAACGGCTGACCTCTGGCAAGCATCTTGTAGGCCATGATCTGAGCCCTCAACTGATGCAGCTGATTCTGGTTAAAAGGAGTTGGGCCCCGATTCTGCTGCCCTAATGCTTGGGGGTCAGTACCATCTAATGGGACTCCACCAGGGCCAGATGGCATCTGGGGGCCAGAAGATGGGCCATTAGCTGGAACTGGACTTGATGCATGCTCAGAACCACCAAGTGGAGAAGGGTAACCTGAAAAAGGGCAAGACAAAAAGAGAAAAGAAATAAAAATGGGAGAGATAGAAAGAAGACTTAATTTGCTTTGTACGTCCCACAATCAAGGGTAAAGCAGTTTTATCTGGAGCTCCTGCTTGCATTGTAGTAGACAAAGCTTGGCAGAAGCTACCAGAATGGCATATTTTGGTTTTCTTTTTGTAAAATAAATGACATAGGGTAATATGTCATGTGTTGTTGTTCATCTGAGGTTGTATTTACCTACATATTTTCTTTTTCATATGACTCATTCCAAAAGGGTGTAACTTCTCCATATGAGAAGAATGGTGTATTCCTCCACTCCTCAGTTTGAATCTTAGCCTCAACATGTTGAGGGCCAATATTTACAGCAGAGAGACCCTCCTTCTTGCAGGCTTAGAAAATGTGGTTTTAAATTACACAAAAATCCTTTACAGACAGAGAAAGCTTCTTGTAGAAGCTATCTTAAAGTTATGAAGAATCAGGAGATTTAGAAGGAGATTTAATTGTAGAACAAATGCTACATTTAACCAGCAATGTGATTTACACAAATCCTGAAATCCATACCTTGAGAATGCTGATCCATTGGACTTGGTGGGGGTCCCATTCCTGTGTGCCCACCAGCCCTCATTCCCATGCCCTTCATTTGACTGTAACGAGGGTCTTCCGATATTCCCTTTTCATGCAAGGAATCCATTGGCTGGAATAATACAAAGCCCACATAAAGAACTCCTCTAAACAAATCTGTTCCAATGGAATAACTAAATCAGCTTAATATACATGCCACATTTTTTACTCTTGTCCTCCATGACTTCTTAACTACACTCAGCATCTTTTTTATGGTGTACATGGACATGAGAATGTGGAACATGTGATAAACGTGTCATAGTGAACCACAAAAGAGCTGCTGAGTAGGTTAAGGAGCTATGCAAAAGACAATAAGGAGGCATGCCCATTGACACTAACCAGTCAGGCTGATTTAATACATTGTGCAGATACACACATTATCTAGTTCCCAGAATTCACAAATACTAACTTGTGGAAAATTGATATATGTATATATCATGCAAGTGAGATTTTGGATTATTTTCTCAATGGCACATTACTAGAAGGCAAAGACCTTATTTATAAATATGTATTTTATACAACCACTTTCCTCTGCCTTTCTCACTCCAGGAACTATTTTATTTCATTTATGTATACGCACTAATACACCTTTGGTGTGTTGGTATCATATAACTTTGCATCCCAAGACCTGTATTATCTTTCACAGCATGTTAAAAGTATTTGGCTTGGCATTTTGTTAATAGCTTCTAGTATTATTCTGATCTTCACTCTTACTGCCCTAACATAAACCTTCTATACAACCCTTCTCAGTGATGGCTCTTGTTTCTGTCAAAAAACACTCCCTCCCTGTTAAATCTGGGGACAAACAAAAGATCACAATGCCTCCCCCTCCCCAAAACGGTGGTGCATCAGAGCAGTGATTGTCCTAAATGTTGATCTGTTGTCATTTCAGTTTTTTTGTGTAGTTCTTAATAAGCTGCTCAATGGTTTCAGAAATGGAGTAGCATATAAGCCAAAGAAGTCAATAAAATATAGTCCAAAGTAATATAACAAAAGTATCTTGTAACATTAACAATCCTATTACAGGTAGTCCTCGACTTATGACCATTCATTTAATGACCTTTCAAAGTTACAATAGCACTGGAAAAAGTGATTTGTAACCAGTCCTTGCTCTTACTACCATCACAGCGTCTCTGTGCTCATCTGTACAAAATTCAGGCTCTTGGATATACAACAGTTGCAATATCCCAGGGTCAGGTGATTGCCGTTTGCAATCCTTCCAGCCAGCGTCTGACAAGCAATATCAATCTGGGAAGCTGGGTTCACTTAACTACCACTGTAAAAGGTTATAAAATCAACTCACATAACAACCACCTTGCTTAGTGAGAGATGTTCCAGTCCCAACTGTGGTCATAAGTCAAGGACTACCTGTGCCTCATTAGCTTGGACTGTGATCCATGAAAGCATGAGTGATAACGTATGTGTTAGTCTTACGGTGCTGCAGAATATTTTCTTGCTTCTACAACACAAGATTAACACAGCTACTCCTTGAAAACTATTCCAATGTAGACTGTTTCTCTTTGCAAAATTCTTTTTTTGTGGAAAGGCATGGAATGTCTTCTGTTCTATAAGACCTATTTGGTTACTGGTTGCATACCTTAAAAATAAGGTTGTCACCTTCTGTTATTATATGTTTTATTATTATTACATTTTTGGGAGGAAAAATAGGAGGAGAGAGTTCTATGTACACCAACCTGAATTCCTGAATAAAATATAACACAGAAATACAACTCCCCCCTTGTTGAAAGTTAACACTAAACAAAACATTCTGCTGTGCTACATTTCATCTCTGAAATAATAAAGGGACTGATCCCCCTATTTCCTTTTCTATCTGAGTAAAGCAAACTCATATTGTTAAAGATGTGCACAGATGAAAGAATATTAAGCTAGCTTACCTTATGCATCTGATGCATGTTATCCTGAGTATAACCTCCAGGCCCTTGTGGTGGTATAGAGTGCCCTGCTGATGGTGGTCCTGGGCTGGGACCCATCATACTATGTGCAGAACCTGGGGATGGCCCAGGACTAGGGCCCAGCATAGCACCAGGAGAAGGACCAGGACCAGGCGAAGGCCCGGGACGAGGTGTCCCTCCCATTGGAGGATCAGGAGTAGACATTTTCAGAGATGTTCAAAATAATATCCTAGTGAAAGATAATTTATTATTAGGGGGTAATATCTGTTAATTAAATGCAATCATCGTTAACAGTACAGCATATAAGTAGAATATAGGCTTTTCTAAAGATACTACCACCTGTTGTCAGGGAAAATAAAGCACTAAAAATAAATATCTGAAATCTTTCAAGTATTGAACTGGATTTACTCTCCTTTCAAATCAGTGTCCTTGGGACATTGGGGAAAATAAAAGGCTATGTTGTCAACTCCCAAGAGTCAACTCATCTACCTATTTATTTATGGCAAATTCAGTATATTTCAAACTTAAGTACAGCTGAACCAATCTGGATGACAAGATGGAAGCAAAGAGATACCAACAATTCTAATGCTTTATTGTAGCCAAGATACTTTTCCAGATTTTTCATTATCTGTATTTTTAAGATAAGAGTTAATTGCAGTTACAGACTGCTAAGAGTTAAAAATAAAGCACATTTAAAAAAATAAGAATAAAAAAACAAAACTGAATAAGAATAGTACAATTGCTTTTGGGCTCGTTGGTGGGCAATCAAGTTGTGTCTAATTTTTCAGGCAAACTAACAAAATTAGGCTATGCTCAAGGAAGCTAAATCATGCTAGCCTGATAATAACAACTGTACCTTAAAAATCAGCTACTTTATCAAGGAGTTATAATGAAGGTCTTTATAGAGGATGCAATATAAGAGGACATGAGCTATCATTTCAATAACCCTTGACCCCACAGGGGTACAGTCTTATATTAACCCTCCTAAAACTTCAGGAAGCAAGCTGTTCTACTGATTAGTTATTCTTGCTGTCAGGAGAGTTCTCCTTAGTTCCAGGTTGCTTCTCTCTTTAATGAGCTTCCACACACTGCTTCTCATTAAGCTCTCTCTTCTCTGTGACAGCCCCTCAAGTAACTGGAAGATAGCTATA
Source organism: Protobothrops mucrosquamatus (assembly GCF_001527695.2). NCBI lineage: Eukaryota > Metazoa > Chordata > Lepidosauria > Squamata > Viperidae > Protobothrops > Protobothrops mucrosquamatus. The sequence continues at coordinate 221,957 of NW_015386515.1, read as the reverse complement.
ATCTCACACATTAGCCCTTTTTTCAAGCTAGACATAACTAACTGTTCATTATTGGTTTAGCCTCCAGACTTCTTATAATCTTTGTTGCTGTTTTCTGCACCCTTTCTAGGGTCTCAGCATCTTTTTTGTATAATGATGACCAAAACTAGACATAGTATTCTAAGTATGACCTCACTAATGGGATATAGAGTGGTGCTATCACTTCTTGTGATCTTGATGCTATCCCTCTATTGATGCAGCCTAGGATTGCAATGGCTTTTTTGGCAGTTGCAACACGCTCTTGGCTCATACTTAAATAGTTGTCCATTAGGACTCCTAGCTCTCTCTCAGTCACTACTACTAAGCCAGATTCTCCCTATTCTATACCTAAGTATGTGCTTATGCCCAAAGAACACCCAAATTATATATGCATTAGATGTAAACTATGTGAACTACTAGAGGAAAAAGTAAGGCATTTAGAGGCAACTCTAGCCAAACTCCAACCTACAAAAGAAAGCTATACCCAAACCGAACCAAATAATGAACAAATAGCTCCAAGAGGATTTGACCCTACTGATAAACCCTTGGAAGAAGACAAATGGAGATATGTCACACATAGAAGGAAACACAATAATCAAAGAAAGAATCAGCATACATCTAACAAACCCCTACTGCCCAATCTAACCCAACCAGAAGCAGCCCCATTAAAACTGAGCAATCGATTTCTTCCCCTAGATCAGTGGTTCTCAACCTTTTTAATGCCGCGACCCCACCAGTCGTAAGTCGAGGACTAAACTGGTCGTAAGTCGAGGACTAAACCGGTCGTAAGTCGAGGACTAAACCGGTCGTAAGTCGAGGACTAAACCGGTCGTAAGTCGAGGACTACCCAACCGGTCGTAAGTCGAGGACTTTCCCTGCCCGGGAGCGCTGCACATGCGTGGTTCTGCCCCCTGCACCGGCCGAGGCATAGCTGGCAAGCGGCAGAGACGGAGCAGGCCGACCACCAGCTGGCCCAGCCCAAGGGAGGTAAGGCACCCGCCGGAAAAGGGGAAAAAAATGGCGCACAAAAAAAATGGCGGACAGCCTTGCTTGGCGACCCCCATGAAATGGTCGATCGACCCCAAATGGGGTCCCGACCCACAGGTTGAGAACCACTGCCCTAGATGGAAATACGCAGACCCACAACCTCTCCCTCAAAGAAAACATGCAGACAACTAGTAAAGAAACAACATCAAACATCCCTAAAAGAGTCACATCAACAAACACACCTGAGACAGAAAAGCACCTCAGACTGCACCCCCCCAAAAATAGGCCCAGACTACTACCCTTTCCTCCTCCTTCACACATTGGGACGAATGACACAGCAAAAAAATTGAGTACAATATTGAGAGATTATAAGCAACTAGGCAATAAAGTTAAGGAGCTAGGAGTACAAGTAGTGCTCTTATCAGTACTCCCAATGAAAGGCCAACACCCATTGAGGGGAAAAAGAATTCTAGAACTAAACCATTAGCTAAAGGATTGGTGTCACCAAGAAAACTTTGGTTTCCTGGACCATGGACTGCATTTCCTATGCAAAGGACTCTTGGCAAGGGATGGGCTGCATCTCACGAAAACAGGGGAAAATGTATTCGGGAAAAAACTGGCCCAACTCATTAGAAGGGCTTTAAACTAAAATTGAGGGGGAAGGGTGACCAATGTTTAGAATCTCTAGAACACAAAACCAGTCATAAAACCCAAGAAAACAAATCAAACAATGAGGTATGGAGTGATGAGAAAAAAGAAAAACTCAAACAACAATCAGGAGATATAGGAAACATATCCATGGACAGGCATAAAAGTCTTAAATGTTTATATGCAAATGCTCAAAGCTTGGGGAACAAACAGGGTGAACTAGAAGCAATAGTACATGAGGGTGGGTATGATATAGTTGGCATTACAGAAACCTGGTGGGATGAAACCGATGACTGGAATATACTGATGGATGGATACAAATTGTTCAAAAGAAATAGATCTATAAAAAGAGGAGGGGGAGTTGCACTATATGTAAGAGAACACTACATATCTACAGAAATGCACGTGATCAAAGATAAAATCCCTCCAGAATGTATATGAATCAATATAAAAGGGAAAAAAGTGATATTGCCATAAGTGTATATTACAAGCCACCCAACCAATCAGAAGAAATAGATGAACTCTTTACCAACCAGTTAACAAACATATGTAGGAAGCATACTGCAGTAGTAATGGGAGATTTCAACTATCCAGATATCAACTGCAGCGAGTGGGAGATCAAACAGATTCTTAACCAACCTAGCCGACAACTTTACCATCCAAAAGGTAGAGGAGGGAACTAGAAGTAAAGCTATACTGGATCTAATTCTTACTAATAGAGAAGAAGTGATAGAGGGAGTTGAAGTTGCCGAACCTTGGGTGAAAGTGACCACGTCATACTGAAATTCACTATAATGCAAACACAAGCAATAGAAAATAATCCAACCAGTTTCTTAAACTTCAAAAGAGCCGATTTTAACAAACTCACAGATAATCTAGGAAAGATTCCATGGACGAAAATCCTAAAGGGGAAAACAACTCAAGAAGCATGCGAAACTCTGAAAAATATGATCATAAAAGCCCACTCCAGCACAATACCACTGACAAAGAAAAACAAGAAATTCCAGAAGAAACCAGCATTGCTGCATAAAGCTCTGACAAGCTGAAAGACAAAAAGGACAAGTACAAAAGATGGAAAGAGGGGACACATAACTAAGGCCGATTATCAGCAGACAACCAGAACATGCAAAGATGAAGTCAGGAAAGCAAAGGCTCAGAATGAACAAAGACTTGCAACAGAAATCAAGAACAATAAAAAAAGTTTATTTCAATATATTAATAATAAGAAAAAAGTCAAGGAAACTGTAGGTCCACTAAAGAGAGAAGATGGCAAGGAAGTAACAGGCAGTAGGGAGAAAGCAGAGCTGCTTAACTCATTCTTTGCATCAGTCTTCACACAAAAAGAAATTATAGCCCAACATACCAAAAAAACCTACTGCAAAAGACAAACTAGAAACAAATATTAAAATAAGCAAGAAAATGGTAAGAGAACACCTATCCAACCTTGATTAATAGAAATCATTGGGACCTGACAGATTATATCCCAGAGTTCTGAAGGAGCTGGCAGATGTTATCTCAGAACCATTGCACCACATCTTTCAAAAATCCTGGAGCAGCGAGGAAGTACTCAAGGATTGGAAAAGGTCTGATATGGTTCCCATCTTCAAGAAAGAAAGAAAAAACAGACCCAGGAAAACAGGGTGGATTTGATTTAAATCAAGTCGATTTAAATCACGATTTCAATCATGATTTCAATCACTAGTAAAAAGGCTTGATTTAAATCAACTCGATTTAAGTCATAATTTTTAAAGAGCAACTGTCATCTCTGTCCCACAGTGGCTCCTCCTCTGACCCGCTGTTGACTCACCAGCAGTCCCATTCACTTTAATGGGACAGCTGGTGATGCGGCAGTGACAAGGTCAGGGACGTGGCGGGCAGCAGGTGAGTGGATGCCCACTAACTGGCGCTGCCATGACGGATCTGAAATGACAGGTGCTCTTTAAATGTAAGGACTCATTCTTGCTGGCGGTTAGAATCTTTAATATTATTTGCAAACAAAATGAAGGTTTCCTATTTAGAATAATAAGTTGTCAGGTTAGTAAAACAGCAATATCAGAACCGATTTTAGATTAATATCGTGTTTCCCTAAAAATAAACCCTACCGTGAAAAAAAGACCTACCCTGATTTGTTGGGGTGGGCCTAATATAAGCCCTACTCCAAAAATAAGCCCTAGTTAGGACCCTGCCTACTCCGTCCCACCTGGCTGCGCAATGGGACAGGAGGCCGCATGGCACATTGCGCTGCCGCCGCCACAACAAGGTGTTTAACTAAAACATTTAAGAGCCTGGTACAGATACATTTTTCTTCAACCAATCATACAGTTTGTAATGTACATAGATTTGCAAAACAATGGGATAAAGGAATATTCCTGAACTTTGTTTTATGATTTATCTCATGGTTACTGTGAAATTGTGTGGATGCATCAATGCAGTCCATGTTATCTCAGCTTGCACAGCTTGGATTCATTGAATGAGTTTACCAAAAATGTAAATATTGCAGAATATACAGCCTCATGCTACATAACTAAGCTCCATTTCATGCTGAATAAACTAAAATTTTAATATATCTTAAATAGAAAACTATATTTAGATAGATTTTTACTCCAAAAGCATTTTATTAAAATAAATTTGATAAAATAAAAAAAAATCCGATTTAAATTTAAAAAAATCCGATTTAATTTTTTATTTTTTTAAAAAAAGCATCAATTATTATCTACCCTGCAGGAAACTATAGACCAATCAGTCTAACATCAATACCTGGGAAGATCCTGGAAAAGATAATAAAAAAACAGAGCTGCGAACAACTAGAAGCAAACCAAGTTATAACAAGTAGCCAGCATGGGTTTGTTAAAAACAGATCATACCAAACCAATCTTATTTCATTCTTTGATAAAGTGACTAAATTAGTAGACCAGCGAAATGCTGTGGACATAGCATACTTAGATTTCAGTAAGGCATTTAACAAAGTAGACTACAACCTGCTGCTTAGTAAGCTAGAAAAAAGTGGGATAGACAACATCACCACCAGATGGATCTGTAGCTGGCTGACAAACCGTACTCAGTGACTAGTCCTCAATGGTACTACATCCAAATGGAGAGAAGTAAGCAGTGGGGTACCACAAGGTTCTGTCTTAGGCCCAGGACTCTTCAATATCTTCATCAATCACTTAGATGAGGGAATTGAAGGGGAACTCATTAAATCTGCAGATGACACCAAACTGGCAGGATTAGCCAACACCCCAGAAGACAAGCTCAGGATCCAAAAAGATCTTGACAAACTCGAACAATGGGCCCTATCCAACAAAATGAATTTTAATGTGGAGAAAAGCAAAGTTTTATATTTAGGTAGGAAAAATCAAAGGTATAAGTACAAATTAGGCAAGATCTGGCTCAAAAATAGTAACTGTGAGAGGGACCTTGGAGTCCTAGTGGACGATCATTTGACTATGAGCCAGCAGTGTGCAGCAGCAGCCAAAAAAGCTAATAAAATTGTGGGTTGTCTAAACAGAGGCATAAAATCAAGATCACGCAAAGTATTAGTACCGCTCGATAAAACCCTAGTAAGACCACACCTGGAATATTGCAACCAATTTTGGTCACTATACTACAAAAAAGATGTTGAGACTTTGGAAAAAATTCAGAGAAGAGCAACTAAAATGATCAAAGGCCTTGAGACTAAAACATATGAAGAACGGCTGCAGGACTTCAGTTTGGCTAGTCTAAAGAAAAGAAGAAACAGGGGTGACATGACAGCACTACTCCAGTATTTGAGGAGCTGCCACAAAGAAGAGGGCATCAAACTATTCTCCAAAGCTCCAGAGGGCAGGACAAGAAACAATAGTTGGAAACTGATCAAAGAGAGAAGCAACCTGGAATTGAGGAGAAACTTCCTGACAGTGAGGACAATTAACCAGTGGAACAGCTTGCCTTCAGAAATTGTGGGCGCTCCATCACTGGAGTTTTTAAGAAGAGACTAGACAGTCAGTCAGCTGTCTGAAATGGTATAGGTTCTCCTGCTTGAGCAGGGGGCTGAATTAGAAGACCTCCAAGGTTCCTTCCAGGTCTATTCTATTCTATTCTATTCTATTCTTCTATTATTCTATTCTATTCTATTCTATTCTATTCTATTTGCAGGACCTTATTTTTCTCACTACTGAATATAACTATCCTCAATTAAGAAAAGAGCTAAAGCCTGTGGGGAAATATAATAACTTCAGCTATAATGCATATCCATGTACTTGTTTCATCTTCAATCGGCCCTTAATACTATATTTAGAATGCAAGGGGCCACCTGGAATATGTTTTTTTCTTCTATTCGACTGTGTCTGATTCTCGGATATCTATTAATACAAGACAAAGGAGAAATAAAGATGAAGACAAAGGAACAATTAGCAACAGAATGATCTTTTCAATGGTTTTCTTATAATCAGATGAAAGAGAGGATTAATTAACATGGATGAATAAAAGAACCACTGCAATCAAGAAAAAGAAAACTGAATTTGAAATAAGAGTTTTTATATATATTTCTTTATATGAATATTGATATATGGGAGAAAATGTGGGAAACTGGTATTAAATTTATGTTGTGTCATCATTTATCAAAGAACTTCCATAAAGCGATGTGCAGTATCAGTAAATGACACTGGTTACACTATCAAAAATATATAAAGGAATATCAAACCAAGTATAGGAAGTGTGAAAAGGAAGAGGAATTTTCTATCATGCACAGTGGACTTGTGAAAAAGTAAAGAAATGTTGGATGCAAATTCATAGAATGATACCAATAATATTGCATATTAATATTATGATAAAACCAAAATTATATTTATTCAGATTTAAGGACGATATATTATGAAATGTGGAAATTAATATTATATATTGTAACTGCAGCAAGATTATTGTATGTACAAAGATGGATGAATAATGAAATACCAAGAGTAGAAGACTGGATTATTAGATTGATGGAGCTTGTGGAAATAGGCAAACCTACCTATTTCGGTCAGGAAAAGATAATAAAGACTTTTCTAAGAGAAGGGGCGTTGTCTTACCTGAACGCCTTTTCTCAGTACGGAGATGGAGAATTCACATGTGGGTTTTGATTGGATGCCTGCTCTTGAGACCAAGTAGTCAAACTTGACACGCCCCCTCTTGCTGATCCAGTCTTTAACGAGGGCGAAGTGACTGAAGATGGACGAGGTGTTGGCTCTCAGACCCCTACAATAGTCTG